>NW_017732988.1:6204-11311 GCF_001890085.2 Hipposideros armiger | reverse complement strand
GAACCTGGGCCCTGCCGCTCAGAGCTGGTGTCCCAAGCCATCTCTTAACCAACGCACCACTCGGCTGGCCCTCAATAGATGTTTTATAAATATAAAGGTGTGATTTTATTTGGAAGACCAGATTTGTTATTTGTAGCAAGGAAACCTCAATTTTAAAGGTATTTCTTTGATTGCCATACTTCCCATTTACAAATGATACACATTCATTTTGACCCTTAAGCAAGGAGCAAATAAGTGCATGATCCTGCAACTCCACTGACTTGTTACCCTTGAAGGCTGGTTGTGGGAGAAGCTTGAAAATTTTCCATTCTTAGGTAAGTGGAGCCAAGTCCTGATAAAAGAGAGAACTAATGGACACTTTGGCCACCTGTTTCTGCAACCTCTGAGAGTAGCTTATTCATGATGTGGGAGCAGCCATTTTTCCCTTCTTGGAGAAGTTTGAGCCAGGTAATTATGAATTAACATAATTATTTCCCAGATACTGTAGGGATGATTAAAGAGACAAACATTTTTATCTCATGTAATATTTTTTAATCATCTAATGCTCTACCAAAAAAAATCCTACTAAAAGAAAACATTACTAAGAATAAAAGTGATTGCCAAGGACTGGGGAAGGGGAAAATGGGGGTTATTGTATAATGGGTAAAGAGTTTCAGTTTTGCAAAATGAGAAGAGTTTTATGGAGATGGATGGTGGTGATGGTTGCACAACAACATGAATGTGCTTTATACCACTGAACTGTACACTTAAAAACAGTGAATGTGGTAAATATTACGTTTTGTGTATTTTACAATAACAAAAAAATGGGAAAAAAGAAAACATCATTGCAAATGTTAAGAAAATGAACAATTGATTGTACTTTCAAATTTTAATTTTTTTAAACTTTTCCCCACACTTAAACAAATAACTAGACAAATAAAAACAATAAGCTGTCCTGAAAATTAATACAGATAAGAATATTAAGCCAAATAAAAAGACTGTAATTCTCCACCAGTGCAGATATTCACAAGCCCCATTTATGCTTCACTTTCAAAAAAACAAAGACAATTTTGTAGACATCCATAGATTTCAGAAACAAATCTTTTATTTCAGCCATGCTGATGGAAATTTGTTCCAGGTAAACTAACTTTTTATTGATGGCTAGTTCTAATATCAAGCTTTTGTACATTGCTCTAATATAACCATTCCCAGCTGGACAACTTACTGTGGGCCACTTTTACTGAATTTTTCCTAATAATTGTGCTTTTCTATTTCATGGTTTGACTATCCCTTTTTTGCTTCCTACCAACTTGAAATATTTTGCCTGAAAGATTGAAGATTCTGTGGAAAAAATAGGTAATGCACTTATTACAGAAGTACCAGGCTTTATTTACATTTCTAAAGGAACAGCTGTCACAGTGACTCATGCCCTGCCTCCCCTAGGATGTCCTTGATCCTCAAGGGCCTACATTAATAGCAAAAATTAATCATCTACACTCCGTGTCACTAAGGAATGATAGCAACATCAACAGCCTTCTCTTTTTACAGGTTAAGTGCTACTTACCAGAAAGTTACTTATACTGGCTGTTGTTCAAACACTGTTACTTAGTATTTGTGAAAATACACCTTCCACTGAATTTTATCTATACAAATGGTAAAAAATGTATAACTCTTTGGGATAAAGGAGAAATATAAGTTTAAAACAGAATATTCAACATTAAATCAGATTTCCAGCAAAAAATGAATATGTTCAAGCCTATGTAGTTATTTATATTTATCTTGATTTGCTTACACTTCTAGGGTATAGGGCTAAGCTTGCCGGTGCCATTGCTCCTGAATTCCGCAAGTGCAGAGAGGAGAAAATCCTGTGTCTAGTGCTGGACACAAGTATATTAACAAAGTCACACAGAATCATTAATATCTACTTCAAGCCAAAATATGTATACTTTTGTTCATGGTGGCCAATTCCCTGAAGAGATTCAGAATTAGGTGAGAGATGATCTCTGCACCTGTGAGGGAATCTCTCCAAATGTTTATAGGGAGCTTAGCAGCTTGCCTTTTATTGTAATGTCACCCCACAATATGTACATTGAATAAGGCAGCTATATTTTTAAAAGTTTGAGATGCAATGTGAATCTACAAACCAACCTTTGCCTTCATTGTGTTTATACATCTTATTGTATTACTTCTCTATGTTGTTCAAATGTGCATCTATTATCTGGTTAGTATTTATTTAATTAATAGTGATACAGATAATACCATCCTCATTTAATGGCTCTCTGACTTCCTTCTATAAAGTTGCAAACAAACGAAAAGTATTATGTGGGAATATTTACATTTGTTTCTAATAAAACCTAAAAGAAACACCAATTGTTTTATGCACATAACAGTAAAAGCTCTTCTCTGATCCTGTCACTGTTAAAGCCATTTTATAAAGAAAGAATCTGGAAAGTGAAGCACTGTGATTCTCACTGTTCCAAACACACACACACACACACACACACACACACACACACACCAAAAAACAAACAAAAACAGAAAAACAAACTTGGTGTTTTTTGTGTTGATACTAATGATCTGATAACATCTGAAAACATTGTTCATTTCTTATATAGGAATGTGCATAATTGAAAATTACAAGAAAACATGGATAAAAAATAGAAAAGAGAGAAACAAAGTAACTGACATAATAAAAGTCCTCCAAATTAGGAATACGAAAAAAATAAAATTATATAAACCCATATGATTTCTTCAAACATATAAAGACCCCTTGGCCTCACACTCAAATTAAAATCAATCAGACTTAAGTTAAGGGACAGTTCGGACTGCAGTAAAAGTAGGCCGTGCCGAAGCCCACTTCTGTGAGATCTATGGGGTTTCTCACTAAAGAAATCCACAGAGCCAGGTGCGCTACCCACCCATTGGTGCTTCACCAGGCAGAGCCTTGTCCTTCCTTCCTCCTGGCTTTCAAGCTGAGGAAAATGGGCTCCCCTTTCTCCTCCTCGGGGTACAGAATGCGTGTAGGTTACCCTGAGTGCTCTGTGATCATCAAGTCTCCACAACCTCCACACCTCTGCTGGATCGATATACAATATTGAGTGATTTCTCTGAGGAAACATTAACTTCGGTAATCCTACCAATATTGTTAAATCATCAATATTCACTTCTCTTGGCCATTTAGAAGAGCTTTCCCTTGGAGCTTATTAACAACGGAAAAAATATTTCATGCTATCTAAATATGAGATTGCCTCATACATGATATACATTAGCATACACAGCCTTCTATGAAAGGGAAACAGGACCTCAGGGCCTGAGTGACTATTACGTTTTTTTTAAGGACATAAATCTATCCAGTTTAATCTTCTAAACTAACTTGCATGTAATAACGGCTACCATTTGAGTGCTTGCTATGTACCAAGCAATGTGCCAAGTGCTTTACAAGAAACAGTAAATTGCATGCGACTCCCAAAAGATTGGGATTATTTTTAATTTAAAAATGAGCAAACTGGGGCTCAGAAGAGGTAACTCACCCTGTGGTCACTGAACCAGTAAAGACCAGATTTAAACCCAGGTCTGCATGACCCCAGTGACCATGTGCTTTCCACTATTTTACAAGTATGTTGTTTTCCAAGCCTACATCTGCAGATGACTGTGATATCATAAGAGATATTCATTGAAATACTACTATGTGTGCCTCATATTTGTCCTTAGGCTAAACAATTAATTATTCTATGTCTCCGTTTATTAGTCTTTAAAATGAGGATAAAGAGATTCTTGCCTCATAGGGTTGTTGTGAGGATTATATGTAAGTTAATACACATAAAGTGCTTATAATAGTGCATTGAACATAATAAGTGCATTGGTATGAGTTCTATGAACTGGGAATACACCAGTGAACAAAACAGACAAAAGGCCTTTCCCTCAAAAGTCATTCTAGAGACAGGGAAAGAGCAAATAAACAAACCAGCAGATAAATAACATATGCCAGGATGTAATAATATCATAGTAAGTCAGGATGTAATAAGAAGCATGAAGAAAACAAAGCAAAAAAGAAAGATAAAAAATACTAGGTTGGCGCACTATTTTAAATAGGGCTATCATGGAAGACCTCAATGAGGTAACATTTGAGCAAAGACTTGAAAGGGATGCAGTCATGATCCATGCAGATATTTAATGGAAAATCATTCCAAGCAGAAAGAAAAGCAAGTGCAAAGGTCTAGCTTGCCTGGACTTTTCAAGGAATAATAAGAAGGTCTAAGGAACTGGACTAGAGTGATCAAGAGAGATAGCAGAAGATGAAATCTGGGTAGGTGGGGGAAAGGAGCTGATTGTGTAGGGCCTTGTGTGTCGCTGTAAGAACTTTGGTTTTTACTCTGAGGCTACTGCGTGGTTCTGAGCAAAGGATGCCATGATTTGACCTGTGTTTTAAAAAGCATCCCTCTGGCATCTACATTAAAAACAGACTATAGGGAGATGAGGGTAGAAAAACAAAGACAAGTAAAGACCAGAAGAGGCTATAAAAGACACTTTGGATTGCAGTAATTCAGGAGAGACATGATATTGGCAATAATCAAGTAAAAAATAGTAATGAGAAGTGGTCAGATTCTGGATATACCTTGAAGGTAGAACCAATAAGAGTTCTTAAAAGATTGGAGTTGGAATGTGAGAGAAAGAAAGGAACAGCAGAAGTGGCTAACATGTGCTAAGAGGAACCAGGGGAATGTGTGTGAGACTGAATATTTAGAGTGTTAAATCAGAGAAACCAGGTTATAAGGCTGGATAGGAGTGAACTTATGACATGGAGCCATTTACCTGCGATTCTGGATTTAATGTTTTGGGAAGGACAACTGGAGTCAGTCCTAATACACAGCCTTGGTGTCTCCTTAAAGTGTAAATACGATGATGGCCTGTGCTAAATGAGATGTTAGGACACTTTTGAACAAATATTGTGAAAAAAAATCAGAAGACTCAGGGAAGCAAGAATGTTAGAATGAATTTATTACGTGAGACTAAAACCACCATTAGAATATGTTGCCCCAAATAAATTACTGCGTATAAGCATTCGTTTCAGTCTCTACTTTGGGGGGAATTGAGGAGGGGAGGAAAGGGAGGAAAATTTAATTTTTAC
>NW_017732988.1:3511-4422 GCF_001890085.2 Hipposideros armiger | reverse complement strand
GGCCCTGATCATTTGCTCTTTGGCGTGGACCGGGAGAGGAGGGCGTGACAGTGCCTTCCACATTTTCTTCTAAATTTCTTAAGTACATCTCCCTGTGTCTGTGCACGGTTTTCTCTTCGGGATGGACAATGCTCCACGCGTTGAGATGTCTTGATAGCATGCGGGGCCCAACCCACCGAGGCACTCATTGACAAGCTGTTTGTCACGCAGTGTCATGGTCCCACGGAATTGAAGGAAACAGGAGTCAACACAGAGTAAGCAGTGTGTGCCTGCCTCTGGAATGTGGTCAGACATGGGTTCTTAACTCTGGAAAATAGGTTTAGAGGATCTCTAGCGACGTATTCATTGACTTAACAGAAAAGTACGCTAACGCCTGTAGAGCTCATCACTTAACCCTTAAAATGTAAGTGCCATGGGTGGTCTTGTCTTGGTGAACATGTCTGTCATAGTCACCACTGAAACCAGAACAGTGCCTCCCACTTAGACATCAGCATTTACTGAATGAATGAGGGTCACATTCGTGCCTTTCATTATGCCCAATTCCTTTATGAGGTATGCCCTGTCCTCTCTTTTTTACCACTTACCATACAATCAGTGGTGACTTTTAACCAAGGAGGGACTGTGTGATAAATGTTGGCCACTAATAATCATTCATTTGACCAGTTTTTACTGTTCCATTCAGGTTACCTCAAGAGGTATTTGTTGAGTACCTACTAAGAAAGAACACAAAACTATGCCACAAGGTCTCTCTCTCCTCCCAGACTTCTCTCTCTGTCTCTCTCTTGCAGGAAAGTTTTTGAGATCCACAAACGTAGGATCTCATGAAGCAATTAGACAGCAAGTGCTTGATTGATTAGTAAATACAGTAAGTGCTATAGCAGTTGAGAGGAGAGATCGATTTGGATGATCTT
>NW_017732988.1:0-971 GCF_001890085.2 Hipposideros armiger | reverse complement strand
TTACATAGGAAATTTATACTTAAAGATTGAGCATGGGTTTAAAATTTTTTTCTTAAATCGTTTTTTTTTTTGTTTGTCTTATATGTTGAGCACTTTCAAAGATTTTAGAATTTGAGAGTACTGGTTCTCTAATTTCTTTTCCAAACATACAGATTTTATTTTTATCATGTAGGTATGTTAATGTATTAAATCATTCTTCTTATGCTTATTAGCCATAAATAAGATAATTTTTAATCATAAATGGGACAATAAGAATGATTTTGAGAATGAGTTTAATACCTACATTCTGGACTTTTCTCAGCTGAGTAAAGATGACAGCAATCAAGCATGCATTACAAAGAGACATTTTTACACCAAATGATGAACGCCTGCTGAGTATTGTAAATGTCTGCAAAGCAGGAAAAAAGAAAAAGAATTGCTTTTTGTGTGCCACAGGTGGGTATTTAGTAAGAAAAAGTTCTTGTTTGGCATTCTTTTATTCCCTTAGGAACTTTTCCTCCTTGTTTTAAATATTCTTATTGTCTATAATTGGAAAAACTGTTGGGCCAACAAATTCATTTTTTAAGTTGTTTTTAATTCAATGTTGAATAGATACAAAAGAATTTCTGTAATACAAATATATTCGTATGAAGTGTGTAGACTAGCCATACCGTGAACACTTGTGTACCCACCACCAAGTGTAAGAAGAGTATTAGCATTACCTTTGAAGTTTCCTATATTCCCTTTCCTGATTCCATTCCCTTCCCTCCCTCATTAAGAGGTAACTAGGATCCTGAATTTTGGTTTTCTATTTCTTTGCTTTTCTTTATCATTTTACCATATATGTTTGTAATATCAAATAACATATTGTTAGTTTTGCATGTCTTTGAACTTTGCCTAAATTGAATCATAGTACATGTATTCGTTTGTGACTTTTTCCACTCAACATTATGTTCATGTTTGTGAGTTCTGTCTCTGTTCTTCCACATAGC
>NW_017732987.1:138755-139885 GCF_001890085.2 Hipposideros armiger | reverse complement strand
TGCACACTGATCCTTTGAAGACATAAGGAAGCATCTTGGAATGCTGAGACCCGAGGGACTAATATCGGTAAAACTTCTTTATCCGGTGGTCTCGGAATGCTGAGGCCATCCTGGGGATCATATGTATGTGTGAAAGCACAACTCGTGCTTGATCACAATGAGTTGCGGTGAAGCAACTGCTGATCTAATGGAATCAATTAACTGTGTATAGATACTCAAATTGACTTCTTTGTGATAGTTGTAAATAAAATTTATTCTCCCGCCATTATCAGGGCTTGCTCTCTCAGTCTGCAGAGACAAGACCCCTGGCCTGCAGCAACTCTATTTTTGACTCTTGTGATTTCTTAACCCATCGCGGCCCCTCCTCGAAACCCCAGCCATCGTCACGCGGGACATGATATCTGGTGCCTTAACGTGGGGCCTCGAAGAGGGAGAGTGAGACTCTAAGAAAAGAGGTTTAACGGTGATAGGGCCCCAGGGAGGAGCTGCGGCAACTACCGGATAAAGAGGTAGGGAATATCCTGGGGAATTTAACCAGGGTAAACGGGAATTTACTAAAAAACTTTTGTGTGAAAGAGTGTGAATGTGTGAATGATTGATTATAGTTTCAAGGCTAAATTAGTCATGAAACTTGAGTGTGCTCAAATCTGCGGGTCTGTAATTTGTCATAAGGCATAACGGCAACTGAGCATTTGTCTTCAGTCACTTGTTCACTAATCCGGGGGCTTATACTGGAGCACATTCAGCCAAGACAAACTTAGTCCCCCAAGGGACGTGGCCAGACAAGCATCTGAATGAAATTTGAGTGAAAGTCTTACTTTCTTTCTTGTTACTAACACGGGAAACGCTGAGAGCGAAGATATTCATTCACAACACCTCCTGATATCACCTATGTACTCCTCTTTGGAAAACACTGATTTAGTTTATCTCCGCATTTTACAAGTGAGTACATCAAGGAGCAAGGCCACTGAAGGCCTTGCCAAGGTCATACCCTGGAAGAGCTGACTGGAAATCCAGGACTGTTGACAGATTCCTGGTCTAGCACTCCCTTCCTCTACATTTCCACTAACTACTGGCAATGGAGGTCAAATTAAGTGTCACATTGATTTATATTTCATCTATTATCATGC
>NW_017732987.1:131844-137035 GCF_001890085.2 Hipposideros armiger | reverse complement strand
CAAGTACACATGGAACATTTTCCAACATAGACCACATGTTAGGCTACAAAACAAGTCTCAATAAATTGAAGAAGATTGAAATCATATCAAGCATCTTCTCTGACTACAATGCTATGAAACTAGAAACGAATTACAAGAAAAAACTGAAAAACACATCGAGGCTAAATAACATGTAACTAAATGATGAATGGGTCAACAACTAGATCAAGGAAGAAATAAAAAGATACATTGAGGTTCCTACTAAGATGGTGGATTATGCTATGCTTACTGCATCCCAGGATCACACCAAAATTACAAATAAATTATAGAACAATCAACCTCAAGAATCATCTGAACACTAGCTGAGTGGAACCACTATAACTAATGATATAAAGAAGAGGCTACATCAAGACTGTTAGAAGGGGTGGAGCCACAAAACGGGCTGACCCAAACTCACAGGTAGAGGTTGAAAACCAGGAGAGACACTTCAGTGGCAGAGTTTCCTCCTGAAGTGGGAGGTGCCCCTCACCCCAATGCCGGGCTCCCCAGCCCAGGGGCATGTACTGGGAAAAGGAGTTCGCACGGCATCTGGCAGTGAAAATCAACGAGGACTCTGCCCTCCCTACCCAGTGGGGCAGAAAGCAGATGGAAATCCAGATGCCCTCTTGTAGATCCAGCACACGGACTCACTTGTTCACAGGCACTCACCTGGTCTCTGGTGGAAGACTGGCAGCTCAGGAGGCTCAGGGACATGTGGGGAAAGACTGAATTGCTTGGCTTTGTCATGGCAGTTGGAGGGATAGGAACCATTGTTGTCCCTTTGGGGAGTCTGACACATGTGTGGCTTATAAGAGAATGCCATCTTTTCAATGTTAAGCTCCCCCACATAGAGCCAAGTCTGGGATTTCATTGGTCTGATGGAATCCCCACGTGTGCACTACCTTGGTCCCTGGGTCCCTGCCTCCACATAGCTGGTGCTGCATCACCCCCAAAACTCTTCACGGTTGGGCTGCTGGCTCTGCCACATAGGCTGTGGATTAAAGTGGGCAGAGGGCCTGTAATGACCGGGAAATGTTTGCTGGAGGCCAGAAACCCAAGACCTGCCCCACAGGAGAGATGGGCAGTAGTGGGCCTGAAACAGGTGATGACTGGCCATAGTGTTCTCGGGGAATTTTTGCGGGATTGTTGCAGGCCCAGCACAGTTGCAGGAGCTGAGATTGCATTGGCTTTGTAGAGACCACTGACCACATTCTTTTGCTTTCTGGAACCCTGCCCTGCCCACCTAGAGTTGCATTGCCAGGGGTACTCTGGGCACCTGGGTGGCTGGCCTCACCCCACAAGCCACAGACGAGGTTTTATACAGCAGGAGACAATCCACAACAGCCTGGGGAGATTTGGTTGGTGGACAGTGATCCCAAAACTGCACTGCAGTCACTCAGGGACAGTTCTTGGGAATTTGGAACCTGAGGTGGTGGCTGGCTGCAGTGTTTTCAGGTTCTGTGCAAGATAGTCTCAGGCCGGGCACTGGCATAAGAACGGAATCTGCATTAATGCTGTAAACACCTCCAGTCATGTCTCATGACTCCCTTGAACTCCACCCCACCCTGTTAGTGCTGCATCGCTGAGGGTACTCTCAACACCGGGTCAACCAGCCCAACACATGCACCTAAGGAGCCTCTTTCAATGGCTGGGCATTAAGGGCAGATTTCAGATGGCAATAAACCTAGGGGTCCCTGGGCTTTTTGATAAGCTGCCTGAGGCCCAATATTGGTGGCAGCCGGCCTCAGTTCACAGTGAGGCCACCCACACATGCCTCTAGGTCCAGCACAGGCAACAGCCAACTACACATAGCTTAGGGTCTCCTTCCAGGTAGCTGTGAGTTGGTAACAGGCAAGGCAGACATTCTCCTGCCAGGAGCTCTGCCCAAAACACACCAGAAACAACTCACCCAGTGGACAGCTTCGGGCCACACCAGAGCACTACCTGGTTAGCCCCACAAGTGGCACACACAAAGGGGGGTGTCAACAAACACAAGATCCTGTGGGGTTGAAGCCTGCCCTGAGAGGTTAGCCCACACACAGGAATTCATGTACTGTCAGGATAACCAATCTTCACAGTTAGTCAGGTTAGAAGTCAATCCCACCCACTGATGTGCCCAAAGCAATCAAGGCTCACCTAAAACAGGAAAACACACACAACACACTCAAGAGACACTCCTGGGACACACACACAAGAGATTAAGGAGACTGTGCAACTGGACTACACAGGACACATACTACATAAAGTCACACAGCAAAGACTGAGAGACATAGGAGATCTACGTAATACATAGAAGTAAATAAAGACCAACCTCCAGTATGAGGAAACAATAAACATGTCCCAAATAAAAGAACAGGATAAAACTCCAAAAATGCAACTAAATGAAAAGGAGGCAACAAAAATACAAGAGGCAGAGTTTAAAACACTGGTTATATGAATGCTTAGGGAACTTAGTGAGAATCAACAAAGAGACTGCAAACATAAAGAATGACATAGAAGCCATAAAAAGAACCAGTCAGAAATAAAGAATACAATAACTGAAATGAAGAATACACTAGAAGGAATCAACAACAGATTAGATGAAGCAGATGATTGAATCAGTGATTTAGAAGACAACGTAGCAGAAAATACCCAATCAGAACAACAACAACAACAAAAAAAAAAACAAACAAAAAAAACAATGAAGATAGTTTAAGGGACCTGTGGGGCAATATTAAGTGCAACAATATTTGTATCATAGAAGTACCAGAAGGAGCAAAAGATTGAGAACATATTTGAAGAAATAATGATTGACAACTTCCCTAACTTGGTGAAGGCAATAGATATGCAAAACCAAGAAGCGCATAGAGTCCTAAACAAGATGAACCAAAATAGGCCCACACCAAGACATATCATATTTAAAATAGCAAATGTTGAAGAGAGAATCCTAAAAAGCAGCAAGAGGAAGATGAGTTATTCACAAGTGTACTCCCATAAGATTATCAGTTGATTTCTCAACAGAAACTTTGCAGGCCAGAAGGGAGTGGCGGAAAATATTCAAAGTGATGAAATACAAGGGCCTATAATGAAGACTACTCTACCCAGCAAGGCTGTCATTTAAAATTGAAGGAGAGAAAAAGCTTCCGAGATAAGAAAAAGCTAAAGGAATGCATTACAACTAAGCCAGTATTACAAGAAATAATAAAAGGACTTCTTTAAGCAGAAGAAAGAAGAAAACAAAAATTAAAAATATGAATAATAAAATGGCAATAACTATGTACCTATAAATAATCACTTTAAATGTAAGTGGATTAAATGCTCTAATGAAAACACATAGGGTAGCTGCATTGATAAGAAAACAAGACCCATGGGCCGGCCGAGTGGCACGTTGGTTAACACTTGGCTTGGGACGCCAGCTCTGATCAGCAGGGTCTCGGTTCGGATCCCACATGAGGGCCATGACACTGCGCCCTCTACAGCTAAGATGGTGAACAACAGCTTGACCTGGAGCTGGGCTGCCGTGAGTCGCCCGTGACGGCGTAGGCTGCAGTCAGGCTTTTAGGCAGCTGGCATGTGCTTTCGTGAACTGCTGTGAGCCGCCGGGAGCAGCCGTCCAATGGCCGGCGAGCAACTGCCTCACCTGGGAAGAGCGCAATGATAATACCAATGGGCCAGGGAAGCAACGTCCTCCACAACTAGACTGAAGAACAAAAGGACAGCAACTTGTCTGTTCCCCTTCCCCGATTCCCCAATGCTGTTCCCCTTCCCCAATTCCCCAATAAAAATCTTTAAAAAAAAGGAAAAAAAGAAATCAAGACCCATGCATATGCTGTCTACAAGAGACCTGCCTAAGATCCAAAGACACACACAAACTGAAATTAATGGGAGGAAAAATATATTTCATGTAAATGGAAATGAGACAAAAGCTGAAGTAGCAATACTTATATGAAACAAAACAGAATTTGAAATGAGGACTATAATGAAAGACAAAGAAGGACATTACATAATAATAAAGGATTCAATCCAAGAATAGGAAATAGCCCTAGTTAACATTTATGCACACAACATAGAAGCATCTAAATATATAAAATAAATATTGAGAGACATAAAGGCAGAGATCAACAATAACCCAACCATAGTTGGGAACTTAAACACCCCACTGACACCAATGGACAGGTCCTACAGACAGAAAATCAACAAAGAAACAGAAGCCTTAAATGACACACTAGACCAGATAGTTGATATTTTTAGAGTATTTCACCCCAAAGCAGCAGTATATACATTCTTTTCAAGGCACATGGAACATTTTCCAAAATAGACCATATGTTAGGACACAAAACACGTCAAAGTAAATTTTAAAAGATTGAAATCATATCCAGCACCTTCTCTGACCATAGTGCTATGAAATTAGAAACCAGTTACAAGAAAAAACAGAATAACACACAAACAAATGGAGACTAAATAACATGCTGCTAAATAATTAATGGGTCGACAATGACATCAAGGAAGACATCAAAATATACTTTGAAACAGATGAATATAAAAATGTGATGAGCCAAAATCTATGGTACACAGTGAAAACAGTCCTAAGAGGGAAATCAGGAAAAAAAGTTGGGAATTTGATGGGGATTGCATTAAATCTGTATATTGCTTTGGGTAATGTGGCCATTTCAACTATGTTGATTCTTCCAATCCATGACACAGAATGCCTTTCCATTTCTTTGTGTCTTCTTCAATTTCTTTTGAAAATGTCTTATAGTTTTCAGTGTATAGGTCCTTCACATTCTTTGTTAAGTTTATTCCTAGGTATTTTATTACTTTTGTTACAATTGCAAAAGGAATTTTTTTAATTTCTTTTTCTGAGATTAAACCAAAGAGGCAACCAACTGAATGGGAGAAGATATTTGCAAACAATGCCTCCGATAAGGGGCTAATATCCAAAATATATTAGGAACTCATACAACTCAACAACAAAAAGACAAACAATCCAATGAAAAAATGGGCAGAGTACTTGAACAGACATTTCTCCAAAGAGGACATACAGATGGCCAATAGACATATGAAAAAATGCTCAACATCACTAATCATCAGAGAAATGCAAATAAAAACCACATAGATATTACCTTTCATCCATTAGAATGACTATCATCAACAAGACAACTAATAACAAGTGTTAGAGAGGCTGCAGAGAAAA
>NW_017732987.1:127342-129569 GCF_001890085.2 Hipposideros armiger | reverse complement strand
ATACACCAGCAAATTTGACAATCTGGAAGAAATGGATAAATTCCTAGAAGGATAATTCTTCCAAGGCTGAATCAAGAAGAAACAGAAAATCTGAACCGACTGATTACTACCAACAAAAATGAATCAGTAATCAACAAGCTCCCGATAAACAAAAGTCCTGAACCAGAAAGCTTCACAGGTGAATTTTACCCAACATTCCAAAAAAGAATGAATACCTATTCTCCTCAAACTATTCCAAAAAAATCATAAGGAGGGAAGTCTCCCAAGCTCATTTCATGAGTCCACAATTACCCTGAACTAGAAACCAGACAAAGGCATTACAAAAAAAGAACACTACAGGCTGATATCCCTGATGAACATAGATGCAAAAATCCTCAACAAAATATTACCAAACCGAATTCAGCAATACATTGAAAAGATTATACACCATGATCAAGTGGGATTCATTCCTGTTATGTAAGTTTGGTTTAATATCCACAAATCAATTAACATGATACACCACATAAACAAAACAAAAAATAAAAATCATATGGTTATATCAATAGATGCAGAAAAAGCATTTGACAAAATCTCACATCCATTTATGATAAAAAAAATATCTGCAAAGTGGGAAGAAAGGGAACAGATCTCAACATAATAAAGGCCATATATGACAAACCCATGACTAACATCATACTCAATGGGGAAAAGCTAAAAGCATTTCCCTTTAGATCAGGAAAAATACAAGAATGCCCACTTTCACCGCTTTTATTTAATATAGTAATGGAAGCTCTAGCCATAGCAATCAGACAAAAAAAAGAAATAAAAGTCATCCAAAGTTGAAAGGAGAAAGTAAAATTATCATTAGTGGCAGATGACATGATACTATATAGAGAGAAGCCCAAAGATTCCACCAAAAAACTACTAGAACTGATAAATGAATTCAGTAAGGTAACAGGGTACAAAATTAATATTCAGAAATTAGTTGAATTTTTACATACCAATAATGAACTACCAGAAAGAGAAATTAAGAAAATAGTCCCATTTACAACTGCATCAAAAAATAAAATACTTAGAAATAAATTTAACCAAGGAAGTATAAGACCTATACTCAGAAAATTATAAGACATTGAAGAGAGAAAATATAAAAGATACAAATAAATGGAAACATATACCGTACTCATGAATACAAAGGTTTAAAATGTTCATACTACCCAAAGCAATATATAGATTCAATGCAATCCCTATAAAAATGTCAATGGCTTTTTTCACAGAACTAAAACAAATAATCTGAAAATATATATGGAAACATAAAAGACCCTGAATAACCACGGCAATCCTGAGAAACAAAAGCAAAGATGGAGGTATCATGCTACCTGATATAAAATTATACTACAAGGCTATAGTAATCAAAACAGCATTGTATTGGTATAAAAACAGGCACATAGATCAATGGAACAGAATAGAAAGTCCAGACATAAATCCACGCCTATATGTTTATTTAATTTATGACAAGGGAAGCAAGAATTCACACTGGGGTAATACAGCCTATTTAATAAATGGTACTGAAAAATTAAACAGATACATGCAAAAAAGTGAAACTGATCCACTTTCTTATGCCATATACAAGAATTAAGTCAAAGTGGACTAGAAGCTTAAATATAAGACCCCAAACCATAAAACTCCTAAAAGAAAATATAGGAAGTAAATGCTCAGACATTACCCTTAGTAATATTTTTACTGATATATCCACACTGGCAAGGGAAACAAGGAAACAATAAACAAATGGGGCTATATCAAACTAAAAAGTTTTTTCACAGCAAAGGAAACCATCAACAAAACAAAACAAAATAAATCCTAGTGAATGGGAGAATATATTTGCCAATGATACATCTGACAAGGGGTTAATATCCAAAATTTATTTTAAAAACTCATACAATTCAACACCAAAAACAAACAAACAACCCAAATAAAAAATAAGCAGAGCATATGAAGAGACATTTCTCCAATTAGGACATACAGATGGCCAATAGACATATGAAAAGATGCTCAATGTCACTAATTATCAGAGCAATGCAAATAAAAACCACAAAGAAATACCACCTCACTCCTGTCAGAATGGTTATCATCAATAAATTAACAAACAACAAGTGCTGGCAAGGATGGGGAGAAAAGGGAACACTCATGCACTGTGGGTGGGATTGCAAATTGGTGCAGCCACTATGGAAAACAATATAGAAGTTCCTCA
>NW_017732987.1:102713-125852 GCF_001890085.2 Hipposideros armiger | reverse complement strand
ATATATATATATATATATATATATAGTCATGGGACGTGGAGTATAGTGTGGGAGTGGAGTCAAGGGATTTGTAATAGATATGTATGATATTGGGGAGAAATGAGGCGGCGGATTGGGGGAGGGGTGTTGTCACTCCAAGGGATAAAAAGTATAACTATTGCACTGTGTTGTACAGCTGAAACTAATTCTAAAAAATGTGTATTTCATAATAAAAAATAATTTAATAAAAAAAGGAAAGAAAAAAAGAAAATTATACGTCAATATCCCAGATGAACACACATGCAAAAATCCTCAACAAAATAGCATCAAACCAAATACACCAATACATTAAAAAGATCATGACCAAGTGGGATTTATTCCTTGGATGCTAGTTTTGTTCAATATCTGCAAATCAATTAACATGATACATCACATAAACAAAATGAAAGATAAAATTCATATGATCATATCAATAGATGCAGAAAATGTGTTTGACAAAATCCAGCATCCATTTATGATAAAAACTCTCAGCAAAGTGGAAATAGAGGGAACATACCTCAACAAAATAAAGGCCATATACGACAAACCCACAGCTAACCTCATACTCAACAGGGTAAAGCAAAAAGCGTTCTCCTTAAGTTCCAAGGATGTCACTTTCACCACTTTGTTCAACATAGTATTGGAAGTCCAAGCCACAGCAGTAGGACAACAAAAAGGAATAAAAGGCTTCCAAATTGGGAATGAAGAAGTTGAATTGTCACTTTTTGCAGATGACATGATTCTTTACATAGAAAACCCTAAAGACTCCACCAAAAAACTATCAGAAACAATAAACAGATACAGTAAAGTTGCAGGATATAAAATCAATGTACAAAAATCCATTGCATTTTTGTATACAAACAATAAAATTTCAGAAAAAGAAATGAAAAAAAACCAATTACTTTTATAATTGCAACAAAAAGAAAAAGACCTAGGAGTATACTTAAAGAATGTGAATGACCTGTACACTGAAAACTATAAGACATTATTAAAAGAAATTGAACAAGACACAAAGCAATGGAAAGATATTCCATGGTCATGGATTGGAAGATTCAACATAGGTAAATGGCCATATTACTCAAACCCATATGCAGATTTAATGTAATCCCTATCAAAATATCATAGACATTTTTTAAAGAAATAGGAGAAAAAATAATCAGAGCTGTATAGAATCACAAAAGACCCCAAGTAGCCGAAGCAAACCTAAGAAAGAAAAGAACAAAGCAGGGAGTATCACACTCCCCGAGTTCAATTTATACTACAAAGCAACAATAATTAAAACAGCACAGTATTGGCAGAAAAATGGACACACAGACCAATGGAATAGAACTGAAAACCCAGAAATAAGCCCACATATATATGGGCAGATAATTTTCCACAAGGGAGCCAAAAACATACAATGGAGAAAAGAATGCCTCTTCAACAAATGGTGCTGGGAAAATTGAAAAACGACATGCAAAAGAATGAAATTAGACTGCTATCTGTCACCATATACCCAAATTAACTCAAATTGGACCAAAGACCTAAACATAAGACCCCAAACAATAAATTGCATGGAAGAAAGCATAGGTAGTAAACGTATGTACCTTGGGTTCAAAGAGGATTTTATGAATTTGACCTGAAAGGAAGGGAAGTAAATGTAAAAATAAATGAATGGGACTACATCAAACTAAAAAATTTTTGCACAGCAAAAGAAACTATCAACAAAAAAAAGAGGCAACCAACCAAATTGGAGAAAATTTTGCAAACAATGCTTCTGATAAGGGGCTAATATCCAAAATCTATAAAGAACTTGTACAACTGAACAAACAATCCAATTAAAAAATGGGCAGAGGACTTGAACAGACACTTTTCCCAAGAAGACATACAAATGACCAACAGATACATGAAAAGCTGCTCAGTTCACTAGCTATTATGGAAATGCAAATCAAAACCACAATGAGATACCAAATCACGCATGTTGGAATGGCTATCATCAACAAGACAAGTAATAACAAATGTTGCAGAGGCTGAAAAGAAAAAGGAAACTTTTTATGAGGTCTGACAATTAAGTTCGCAAACTTGTTGCAATGATGTTGCTAAACTTTTTTGATATCACAGGGATTATTCATTATGAATTTGTACCAACTGGACAAACAGTTAACGAAGTTGACCATTTGGAAGTGCTGAAAGGGCTGCATGGAAAAGTTAGATGACCTGAACTTTTTTCCAACAATTCATGGCTTTTGCATAACGACAATGCACCAGCTCACACGGCACTGTCTGTGAGGGAGTTTTGAGCCAGTAAACAAATAACTGTTGGAACACCCTCCCTACTCACCTGATCTGGCCCCCAATGACTTCTTTCTTTACCCAAAGATAAAGAAAATATTGAAAGGAAGACATTTTGATGACATTCAGGACATCAGGGGTAATACAATGACGGCTCTGATGGCCATTGCAGAAAAAGAGTTCTAAAATTGCTTTGAAGGGTCAACTAGGCACTGGCATCAGTGCATAGCTTCCCAAGGGGAGTACTTCAAAGGCGATCATAGTGATATTCAGCAATGAGGTATGTAGCACTTTTTCCAGGATAAGTTCACAGACTGAATTGTCAGACCTCGTACACTGCTGGTGGGAATATAAACTGGTACAGCCACTGTCGAAAAAAGTATGGAGGTTCCTCAAAAAATGAAGAATAGGGGCTCGCCGAGTGGCACGGTGGTTAAGGGCTGCCTTGGGATGCCAGAGGGCCCCGGTTCGGATCCCACATATGAGGGCCAGTGACACTGCCCTCTGCAGCTAAGATGCTGTACAACAGCTCAACCTGGAGCTGGGCTGCCATGAGTCGCCGGCGATGGCGTAGGCTGTAGCCCCTGTGGCAGTGGGTTGCCATGGGCTACCGTGTGTGGCCAGCAGCCAGTGTGAGCGGCCAGGAGCCGCAGTGAGTGTCCGTCCAGAAGCCGGCGACTGATCTGCCTTGCCCGGGAAGAGCGCAGTGACGGTGCCAACTTGGGCCAGTGAAACAACATCCTCCTCAACTAGACTGAAGAACAAAAAGGACAGCAACTTGTCTGTTCCCCTTCCCCCAATTCCCCAGNTTACCTTTCATCCATTAGAATGACTATCATCAACAAGACAACTAATAACAAGTGTTAGAGAGGCTGCAGAGAAAAATCAATCCTCATACACTGCTGGTGGAAATGCAGATTGGTGCAGCTGCTTTGGAAGAAGGGTGGAGATTCCTCCAAAAATTAAGAATAGAATTACCATATGACCCAGCAATCCCTTTCCTGCATATATACCCCAAAAATCTGAAAACATTTATCCGTAAAGATATATGTGATCCGATGTTCACTGCAGCATTATTTATGGTGGCCAAGACAAGGAAACAACCAAAGTGTCTTTTGATAGATGATTGAATAAAGAAGATGTGGTAGATATACACAATGGACTACTACTCTGCCTTAACAAAAGATGAAATAGTGTCATTTGCAACAACATGGATGGATCATGAGATTATTATTTTAAGCGAAATAAGTCAGAGAGAAAAAGTCAAGAACCATATGATTTCACTGATATGTAGGATATAAAACTGAAAGCAACAAAGGAACAAAACAAACAAATAAAGACACAAAAACTCATAGACTCAGAAGATAGTTTAGTGGTTACCAGAGGGTAAAGGGAGAGGAGATAGTAGAAGAGGACAAAGGGCGTCAAATATATGGTGATGGAAGGACAAGTGACTCTGGGGGTGAACACACAATGTGATACATAAATGACATATTACAGAATTATACACTTGAAACCTGTGTAATTTTACTAATCATTGTCACTGCAATAATTTTTTTTTTACTTTATTGGGGAACAATGTTTTTTTTTTCAGGACTCATCAGCTCCAAGTCAAGTTGTTGTCTTTCAATCTTAGTTGTGGAGGGTGCCACTCAGCTCCAAGTCCAGTCGCCATTTTCAATCTAGTTGCAGGGGGGGCGCACCTCAACAACCCAAGCAGAGGTCGAACCGGCAACCCTGTTGCTCAGAGTGCGCGCTCTAACCAACTGAGACACCCAGCTTCCCCAATAAATTTGAATGAAAAAAACAACAACAAAGAACGCAAAAAAAAAAAAGAATGAAATTCATAGCAATGTAAGCCTACCTAAAGACTCAAGGAAAATCTCAAACTGACACTATCTTTACACCTAAGAGAACCGGAAAAAAAACCAAAACAGCAAAATAAGCCCAAAGTGAGTACAAGGAAGGAAATAATAAAGATCAGAGCAGAAATAAATAAAATAGAGANAGAAAAGATGAAATAGTGTCATTTATGACAACATGGATGGATCTTGAGATTATTATGCTAAGAGAATTGTCAGACAGAGAAAGGTGAGAACCATATGACTTTACTCATATGTGGGATACAAAAATGAAAGCAACAAAGGAACAAGACAAACAAACAAAGAAACAAAAACTCATAGACACAGGCAATAGTTTATACAGAGAGGGTAAGGTGGGGATGGTAGAAGAGGAAAAAGGGGGCCACATAAATGGTGATGGAAGGAGAACTGACTCTGGGTGGAGAAACACAATGCACTATATAGATGATGTATTATAGAAATGTACACTTGAAACCTATGCACTTTTACTAACCAATGCCACCCCCAATAAATTAAATAAAGAAAAAGTTTACTTGTTCTAGTTCTGCGGAAAAATGGCATTGGTATTTTTATTGGTATCACATTGAATCTATAGGTTGCTCTGTGTAGTATGGACATTTTAACAATGTTAATTCTTCCAACCACAAACATGGTATATGCTTCCATTTATTTGTATCTTCTTCAAGTTTATGCTTCGAAGGTTTTCTAATTTTCTGAGTCCAGGTCTTTTACCTCCTTAGTTAAATTTATTCCTAGGTATTTTATTTAATTTTTTGATGTAGTTGTAAATGGGATTGTTTTCTTAATTTCTCTTTCTGATAGCTTGTTATTGGTGTATAAAAATGCAACTGATTCCTGAATATTAATTTTGTATCCTGCTACTTTACTGAATTCATTTATCAGTTCTAACAGCTTTCTTGTGGAATCTTTCAAGTTCTCTCCATATAGTATCATGTCATTTGAAAATAATGACAGTTTTTCTTGTTCCTTTCCAATTTGGATGTCTTCTATTTCTTTTTCTAGTCAGATCGCTGTGGCTAGGACTTCCAATAATATTATGTTGAATAAAAGTTGTGCAAGTTGGGGCCGGCCGAGTGGCTCAGTTGGTTAAGAGCTCGCTCAAGAGTTTGAGCTCTGAGCAAACAGCAGTTCGAGTCCCGACCCAAGCTGAGCAGCCGCTGAGCTGCCAACAGGTGGCCGGATGGCGCAGCTAAAAAAAAAAAAAAAAAGTTGTGCAAGTGGACATCCTTGTCCTGGTCTGGATCTTAAGTAAAATGCTTTTACCTTTTTACCATTAAGTATGATGTTTGCTGTGGTTTTGTCATATAAGGGTAGCATGTCTTGAAAGGAAAATTAAGCTGATTGCTCTTGAAAAATATCAATACGTGCATAGAGCAGTGAGTTTTATTTGCTGATGATTCCCAAAGTTATTTTAAAATATTTAGTTTTTTTCTCAGTTTTACTTAATAATATGTGAAATATCAATCAATGTAACCTACATATAAACTAAAGGTCTTGGGGGTCCTTGATAATTTTTAAAAGTGCAAAAGTTTCCTGATACCAAATTTTGAGAGCCACTGCTCTAGGTGAACCTCAAGCATGTACCACGTACATGAGCTGGGTAGCTTTGGTGTACTTCAAGCCCTAGAAAAACAAGATTCATGACATAGATTCGCATGGAGGGCAACTGGAATAAGGATCAGGAGATCTATCTGGATCTTAGTGTCTGAGCCACTGTCATTTATAGTGTGCACATAAACTGGGTGTCTGTTATATTCTTAGAGCCCCATAAAGCAATATATTACAAGAATCACAATGACAGATACGCTGTGCAAGACGCTGGGGTAAGGGTCGGGAATTTCCTGGGTCCCTTAGCCAGAGGCATTACCAATGATAGGGCATTGGGTAAGTTACTTCCCTTCTGCTGATCATCAGGATGAAACTGGGGAGCCTTCCCAGCAGTTCCGGAGCATTGTGGAGACCTACAAGATCCCAGCTGGGCAAGCACTCTGGGTTCTTAGCAGCCCCGTAGGAAGGAACGAAGGAACTCTGCTAAGGCCACAAGACGGAAAGACCCAGGGTTCAAACAGCCCTCAATCCTCCCGTGACTGAGAGAGCTGAGTCTTGCATCATCATAACGTGCTACATGACCAACAGTGATTGGGTAGCGGCAGTGCTCACCTGACTGCAAGGGCTTTGCCTGCCACGAGATGGGCGGAGCCACGTAGCTGCTGACTTACGGATCGGCAGGGTTGTAGCCCACAGTCTTCACGGAAGCCTGCCATGAGACCATTGGGGCATACATGACCACAGCATCCATATGATCCTATGAAACCATTCATTTACATGATTTTGAGTGCTGAGGCTTCCGCGTGCTACTAGCTAGTAAGGGCCCTGTGACGGGAAGAATCCACATAGTGGGTAACGTTTGGGAGTCCACGGTGCTCTGGTAATTTGAAAAGCCAGATCTACCACGTGACCGTAGCAGCAACAGGTCCAGAAGGACCACATGAGCTCAGGATTTAAGAGGTCATGGTGCTGACAGGAACAGCAGCTCTGGGCCTGCCACATAACTGTAGTGCCTACATGATGGCAGCGTCCCCGTGACCAAAGCCTTAGGAACCCACAGGCTCACAAGGTGGGTCAGCTTTGTGACAGTAGGGTACAATGATAGTAGGGTTCTCCTGATCTGGCACATTTCAGGAGACCATTCATTTCATAAGACCTGGAGATCTGAAATTGCCTGCATTTCTCGGCTCCCCAGTGATCGTGGTATCTCTGGCTGACATTTTCAGCACAAAAGCTTAAGTTTCACCTACCCTCATCTCTTCTTACTATGCTAATTTTGTGTTTTATAGTAACATGAAATTTAATACATAAATTAATATGCAGCAGTGAAATAGGCCCTCCCTAAAACCATAACCATTGCCATATTCCAGGTACTACTTCAAAAAACTAAGTTTTGGGTACAGGTAAGTGTTGTCTACATCATTTCATGCGAATCTGAAGGAAATCTGTTTCTGGGTTCTCCTGATTTATGTTGTTCAAAGCTCTAAATGTTTTCTTTCAGTTTATTGTCAAATACTAGGTTAGGGTAGAGTTTCCACTGACTTTGTGTCTGCATTTTTCTGGTGTGTTCACATCTGACAGGTCTTGCCTTCCAATGTGCAACTCTTACCTTTACAAATTTATTTTGCTGTCATAATACTGTGTATGGTATGCTTTCTCTCGATTCCTCCCCCATCCACTATTTTCTGAACTTCACTTCCCCTTACCTACAATGTATCTGCTCTGTTCAATTTGATTTGTAAAACGAGTTTTCTTTATGTATGTGGGTTTGCTCTTCTGGAGGAAACTATGTGCTGGACAGTTCTGAAATCTTCAAGGGCTTAGTTCACCACCGCACTCTGTTCTGTTGCTGATTTTGTGCAGTTTTTTCCCACTCACCTGTAAATCAGAGCCTGTGATGACTTTGCCCAAAGTTTCAGTTGCTCTTAAACTTATTTTATCAGTTTGACCAAGGAATAACGATGTTTCAGATTAGAGTGGTGGCAGTGACAGTGAAGTGAATTGGACATGAAAAGAGATACTTTGGTGAGATGATCAAGTGGAGTTGCCTATGGTCTAATGTAGGAGCAACAAGGTGCTCAAAATGGTGTTTAGCTTGAGCAATTTGATGACGATTTTAAAGAAATGGGAGAAACTGAAAGATGAATGATTGGTAATGGCAAAAGCCACTTGGCTATATTAAGTTTGCAGTACCTATTAGCTAGCCAAGGTGGATATATCAAAGGAGTAGTCTTTGAACCGAGAGGAAAAGGTCTGCTTAGATGTCACATTCTTTGCAAAGCCTTTCCTCAATGTCCACTTCCCATCCCTTTAAGCCTGTTACCCTTGCTACTCACAGCATCTGTCATCACTCCTACTGAAGCCTTTATGAAATTTATGTTGCACTTTCTGGGTTATTGGTTCATTTTCTATGTTACACTGTGAGCTGTTTGCGGAACAGAACCTATCTATGGTCTTCATTTTTTTCCTCAGGTTCCTTCCTGGCACAATGCTGACAGCCAGCTCTTATTTATTCAACACATGCATATAACAAAGTAGTCAATTCCATTTTTTTCCTATAGCTCCAATTATTGAAAATTATTTTCCAAATTCAGCCAAAATTTGCCTCACTCTATCTTCTATTCAGTTGAGGATACACCTAGGAAACTAGATGCTATTAAATTACTTGTCTGAATACTGACTTTGATAATTTGCCTTAGATCATAGGTGCTCTTATGTCTGGATGTGCATACTCGTATTAGTCTTTCAAACCAAATATGTAATAAAAGTCAGAGCACTGTTCTCACCTGTAATATCTTAAACTATGCCTCCCTAAGTATGTTTTTGCATTGTCTTCCATAGCCAAATGCAGGATTTAATACTTATACTATTAAATTTCATCTTACTAGATTCAGCACTCAACTCCAGAAGTGCACATCTTTTTGGATCCTGCATATGTATTTAAATATCTTGACTTACACTTTTACATCCAAGTGTTCAGAGGCAGAAGTGGGGAGCAAAGCAAATGTGCCAAAGTCAGGCTCCAGGTCCATGTCTCCAACTACTACCCAAAAATAGTACTGGTTAACAGAAAATTTATTTTATAGTGGGCTTAACATAGTTTGGTTTTGGCCAAAAAAATTTTCACCTAATTTTTTCCCCCATGACTATGTATATATTCAATTATAGTTGACATACAATATTATACAACATCAGCTTCAGCTATACAGTGCAGTGATCAAGCCTCCACACCGTTCATGAAGTGGTCTCCCTAACAAGGCATGTTCCCTGAACTCTTTCATATCCCTGTGGCAATATTGCAGTTATTTACCTATTTATGCTGTCTAATCCCTTCCCCTTCTCCCTCATCCTCACTCCCCTCCCAACTAGCAGCCATCAGTTTTTCCTCTATATCTCTGAGACTAATTCTTTTTACTTTGCTTGTTCATTCAGTTTTTTAGATTCCACATATAAGTGAGATCATATGGTATTTGTCTTTCTCTAACTGACTTATTTCACTTAGTGTAATGTTCTCTAGGTCCATCCATATTGTTGCAAATGGTAAGATTTCATTCTTCTTTATAGCTGAGTAATACTCCATTGTATAAATGTACCACAATTTATTTTTTTAAAGATATTGTTGGGGAATTGGGGGAGGGAAACAATGTTGAGGAATCAGAGAAGGGGACAGACAAGTTGCTGTCCTGTTGTTCTTCAGTCTAGTTGTGGAGGACGTCGCTTCACTGGCCCATGTTGGTATTACAATTGCACTCTTCTTGGGTGAGGCAGTCGTTCGCCGGCCATTGGATGGCCATTCACAGCAGCTCACGGCAACTCACGAAAGCTCATGCCGGCTGCCGGCCAGCCCCACTACAACCTATGCAGTCGCTGGAGACTCACGGCAGCCCAGCTCCGGGTTGAGTTGTTGTTCACCACCTTAGCTTTAGAGGGTGCAGAGTCACTGGCCCTCATGTGGGATCCGAACTGGAGCCCTGCTGCTCAGAGCTGGCACCCCAAGCCAAGTTTTAACCAATGCGCCACTCAGCCGGCCCCACAATTTCTTAATCCAGTCATCTACTGATGGGCATTTCAGTTGTTTCCAAGTCTTGGCTATTGTAAATAGCGCTGTAATAAACATAGGGGTGCATATATTTTTTCGAATTAGCATCTTGGGTTTCTCTGGATAGATACCCTAGAGCGGAATTGCTGGGTCATAAGGTAGTTCCATTTCCAGTTTTTGAGATACCTCCATACTGATTTCCATAGTGGCTGCACCAATCTGCAATCCCACCAACAGTGCACCAGGGTTCCCTTTTCTCTACAACCTTGCCAGCACTTGTTTGTTGATTTATTGATGATAGCCATTCTGACCAGAGTGAGGTGGTATCTCATTGTGGTTTTTATTTGCATGTCTCCAATGATTAGTGAGATTGATCATTTTTTATATGCCTGTTGAGCATCTGTATGTCCACTTTAGAGAAATGTCTCTTCATATCCTCTGCCCATTTTTTAATTGGGTTGTTTGTCTTTTTGGTGCTGAGCTGCATGAGTGTTTTATAAACTTTGGATATTAACCCCTTATCAGATATATTGTTGGCAAATATCTTCTCCCATTCAGTGGGCTTCCTTTTTGTTTTATTGATGGTTTCCTTTGCTGTGAAAAAACTTAGTTTGATGTAATTTCATATGTTTATTTTTTCTTTTATTTCCCTTGCCTGAGGGGATGTATCAGTAAAAATATTACTCAGGGTAATGTCTGCAAATTTACTCCCTATGTTTTCTTCTACGAGTTTTATGATTTCAGGTCTTACATTTAAGTCTTTAATCCATTTTGAATTTGTTCTCGTATATGGCGTAAATAGGTGTTGACCTGAAATTTTTAAAATCACTTTCTGGAGCAAGTCATTGGTGACTTGTCCAAGAATGTAGTCAACACCACATGCATATCCCTCCTCCAACTTGCCACACCACCCAATGAAATGGTTTTAGTGTTTAAAAATTTGAATGATTTACACAGTATGACTAAAATTGTGTGGCTGAATTTAATGAGTCTTTGATCTATTTATATTGAAAAGATCACAGTAATTTGGTATCTTAGTGAGAATTTTTATGATATATAGTTTTCCATTCCCACCCACCCCCAGCTTTTAAAACACAAAAATGGTCTTCTGCACAAGAACTGAACAATTCTAAACATGCTTACGATTCAATTTATCTTAGTCTCACATTTTCTGTGGAAAAAATTGCTTATTTTGGCATGTTTAGAAAAGAAAATTTGCCATTTTTGTGGCTAACTGACCGTCTATTTCTTCTACTCTGGTTTTTCTTTCCCCTCTCTTTTCACCAGTACACCAGTTGTGTGAAAAAGAGGGGAAATGATATTGTAGCACCAAATAATCTTATACCAACAGTCTTGTGGAATCAAAGTTAATTTGGGGGCCATCTAACTCCCTTTTGGACTATTCATTCAAGCAGGTACAAACCCAACCATCATATTATGCTTCAGCTCATATTAACCATTTTATTCAAATCTCAAGAAAAACCAACTATTAAATTCCTTGCCTAAGTGCAGGTACCTCACCATCTAAATTTATTTACTTTATTGATAGGATTAACACATCAAGGGAATACTATAGCTCATTTTTTTTACTATCCCTGATGACTCCATGTTGGATTCTGATGACATTCCCACAAGATTACACAGCAACTTGATGGTACACCTGAGACCAGATCCTGACATTTGGATTCCCAGGCCATTACTCTTTCTACTATACCATGGTGATGCTCAAATGCTTACAGGAGCTGCTTATCATAAAACAGGGAGCACTAGAGTAAAAAAATAATCAAGATGAAAAAATGTAAAGGTAATGCACCCTCATAGCCCTCTCCCTCTTATAAATTATTCCTTCTTCTATATATAGTTGGTCATATTTCCCTAACTGAAAACTGAGCTCAAGTCTAAATATCAGCTTCTACTAAGCAAGACTTAGAAGAAATAGAATTATTACAACTTTATAATGTGATTTCCCCAGAGGAGCAAACTGTTTAATTATTTCTCCTCTCACTCCCAAAGTAAAATAATCTTTGGCTGGGAAATGATCATTTACATAAAACAATATGTACAAATTAAACCACTTTAATATAATATAAACATTTCCAGAATATAGGCTGATTTTGTATCAGTGCTTTTAAAACTATATATCATCTAAGTTTATTACAGACTGTTTCATTTTCCACTTTCAGAACTAGAAAATACAAATCTACACTGCAAATTAGATTTAACAAACAAACAAAATCAGTCTGAATCACTTCATACGTTTTTCCTGGAGAAAATAAAAAAACATAGAGACACACAACGACAATAAAATATCATTAACACTAACACAAACACAAACCAGGAATGGATTCTCTAATGCCTGGTAATTCTTTCATTTAAAATAAATGATCTCCCATGTGTAAATAATTCACTATCACAGCAATTTGGTGAATAGGAGTAGAGACAGGCTCATTAAGGTAAATCACATTATATGTAAGAAACATGTAATTTTTCTTCATTTTTTAAAGAAAATGAGGAAAAATAACTTAAGGAAAAGGCATATTGAATACTTTTACTTCACTTGGCTTTTGTTAGAGGTTAAAGTCATTATCCACTTAGGAAAATTCAAGTAACATGAATTGCATGTAACCAAACTCTTCAATTTATTTCTTCAATTCAACCTTAAGAGAACAAAACAAAAAAGTTCAAAATCCAAAAGTAGACTCATCCCAAAAGACTGACTCTTCTGTCTTTTCTTCAACAGGTTTCCTTTTCTCTTATCTTCTTCTTGTGTTCTTAGGTTCTTCTTTCTCAGAGGCTAAGTTTAGGCTTGTTTGTTTTTTCTTTTAATTCAGTCTCAATTGTTACACAGACACACACAAAATCAAACTAAGCTTTCCTGAACTGACAGTGACTGTATCCACCTCTCTTTTTCTTTACTGAATTGTTTGTTTCTTTGTTTGTTTGTTTTTGTCAAATCCCATACTCTTACAAGATGTCTTCATCTTCAGGTAAATACATGTTCAAGTTCAAAATCCAAGAATAGACTCATCCCAAAGCATTTCCTCTTCTGTCTTTTCCTCAACAGATTTCTTTTTCTCCTTCCTGTGCTTACGTTCTCCTCTCGTAGAGGTTACATTGTGGCTTTTTTTCTTTCTTCGGTGCTTAAGCTTTCCTGAAGTAACACTGACTTTATCTCCTTCACTTTTCCTTTGTCTGATGTTCTTGTCCTTGTCTAGATCCATATCCCCGTAACTTTTTTTCCTTTTATGCTTGGACTGCTCTTTCTCTGGCCTTTCTTCGCTGTCCTCCATGTGCCTTCTTCTCTTTTGATGTCTCCGTTTATTACCTGCTTGAGGGTCACTGGTATTGTTTTCTGATGAGAGGTGCTTGTAAACTTCACATTCTGTACTGTATAAGCCAGAGTTATTTTCTTGCTGGCTAAGGCTCAGGGGTACTGGTTTTTCTGGGAAATAGTCTCTGTTGGGTTGATAGTATGTCATAGAGTCTAGTTTCTGTCTGCTGTCATGAGCTGGTAAGCAATGAGGTAACTGGTTTTCTGCTGCTTGTGAAATATTGTATGATTCTGGGTAGGTCTGGGAAGTCTCAAACCAGAGTCCTTGCTCAAAGATTCTATTTCTGTGTCTGTAATCAACCATTTCTCTGTACTTATGGATTTCCACAGAGCTATTGCTTATCTTTCTGAAACAAGTCTTTGGATCTAGTCCTCTGGCTTTCTGCACTTTGATGTAATCGTCAAGTTCATCTTGGAAAGAATCATATGTCTTCTTTGAATAAGCTGGTAACCACTGATGTAACTGTCTTTCCACTGGTGAAATATTGTATGGTCGTTGGTAGGTTCCGGAAGTGTCAACTGAAAATCGTTGCTCATACATTCTTTGTCTGGGTCCAGAATCAACTTCTCTGTACCCATGAGTTTCCATAGTGTTCTCTCTTATCTTTCTGAAACAAGTCTTTGGATCTAGTCCTCTGGCTTTCTGCACTTTGATGTAATCTTCCAGTTCATCTTGGAAAGAGTCATATGTCTTCTTTGAATAAGCTGGTAAGCAATGAGGTAAATGGTTTTCCACTGTTTGTGAAATATTGTATGATTCTGGGTATGTCTGAAAAGTCTCACATGAGAGTCTTTGTTCAAACATTCTATGTCTGGATCTGGAGTCAACCACTTCTCTGTACCCATGGGTTTCCAAAGAACTCTCTTCCATCTTTCTGAAACAAGTCTGAGGCTCTGGTTCTCTGACTTTTTGCACTTTGATGTAATCTGCACATTCCTCTTGGTAACAGTCTTGTATCTTCTTTGAATTCTTCACTAGATTGATAATAGTGGATTCTCTGCAAAGAGGACAGTAGAAAAGTCTTGTTACTACATTATTTTATTCTGAATATTTTCTTTGCTTTCAAAAAGATCAGTCTGAAAAAAAACCCCAACAAACCCCAAACAAACTTTAAAAACCTACCTCAATATAAAAGCTATAAATCATGACTCTTTATACCAAAAAGAAGCAGCAGTAATAGACAGATTTCTCCTGGGTATCTCACAATTTTTTACATGTAAAAACATTTTCAGGCCTGGGATGAAAGGGAAGATGGGTACAGAGAAGCAGATATATCTGATACTGTTGTAGCACTTAAAATGTAAGGAATGTTGGGATGTGTGGGAAAGGACTGATAATATTCAATGTCCCGAAGATGGTCACATTGTTTTAAAGTTTTGATTAGTCAGTTCCTTGAATAGATGGCTATTTATTCTGGAACACTGAGTTTTTGTCTAATTTTTAAAGTCTAAATGAAGGTTAATTTGGTGAATCAGACAATTTAGCTCCTAAGTATTTAGACTCAAAATATAAATCTTTTCTAGTAGAATAAGATAATGGAAGAGAAATACTATGCTTTGATTTTAAAAGCAACAAACCAAATATACAATAGTTAAGTTCTCCTCTGTCCTGTTAACCTGACATATTCAGCCCCCAATTGTCCACTCAATCCTCTCCTCCTTAAAATAATAGAATACAATGGAATAAACTTTTATTGATATCCTATTATGTTCCAGGCCAGGCACCTTACACATATTTTTATATTTTATTACAACCACTGTGCATCCGAGCTGTCCAAAGTTACATAGTTGGTAGAAAGATAGATCTGGTATTCCGATCCAGATCTGTCTAACTGCAAGGCCTTTGTTGTTAACCATGATACTTAACTGGAAGGATGATGACAAGATCACTGAATACCTGGAAGTAAGCCAACCTACCTTGATTATTTGAATTTGTATGGTTAGCCAGACAATGATCCTTTAGCAACTCTCCAAAGAAGGACAATGCTGTCTGGTAATGAGGGTGCCAATTAGCCAGCTCTGCCAGTACACTATCATGGTTAGAGAACTCCCCAGGGGATGCTACTAGAGTGCAATATGTTACAAATCCACCAGCCATACCCAGGATTAACTTAGGGAAATGGATGCCTAGAAAGTTTGTAAAATACATGCAAAGGTACTTGACAGAAGCCCTGGTCTTTGGTGTCACAGGAGCATTTTGGCAAAAAATACTTACTTAAATTGGTGTTCACTTCCTTGCATGTGGGACTGGAACATTTCTAAAGATGGAAAGGTGACATTGCAAATACGACAAATGTAGGTTCTCATACTAAATGCTGAAAAAACAGAGTTTGAGTTAAGATCAATATGGATACACTTAGAATCATGTAGCTGGACAAGAATTTACTAGAGGTAATCTACTTGAACTTCCCCAATTTAAAGATAAGGCACAGAGAGGTCAAATGGCTTTGTCAAAGTCATACAGTCAGCTAGTAATAGAGATAGCCTCTGAAAGCCCATGTTTCTTAATTTAAAGCCCAGAATTCTTGATACTACACTGACACTGTTTCTCTACCCTTGGCCTCTCTCCTATGAAACTGCTATCTTCCTACTTATTGTTGCTACATGGAAGTGCAGCAGGCACTTCAAATTTAGCATCCCCAGCCACCCTTTGCCTCGTAACCCCTCAACAACCCTCTTCTTTGCCCCTAATTCTCTTTACACCCAACCAAAGCCTGAAACATCCCTAAAAATTAAAGACAAATAAAAGCACATTTTTACTTTCTTACCTAAAATCACTATAGCACATTAGTTTACCAAAAGTAATTTCCGCAGACAGATTTTAGGAAGGAGAGAGGTTTGGTGAGACCCACCCTCAGGACAAAAGCTGAAAGCCAAATTCTTCAACAAACTGCTAGTTACCATTTCAAAAGAGTCAAGAACTATAGAATAGGTATACTAGCTAGCTCTCTATTCTGCTTCTTAGGTAGAATTGGAAGCAGGGAATAAGTTAATTTTTATTTTCTAAATCTCATCATCCTTCCACTTTCTCTTTGGTCAGAAGAAGCAAATTAATAAATTTCATAAGCCAAATATGAAAACAATCCTACCCTGAAAAAGAGGCAACATATTGGTGGCTGGAGAGACTTTAGGGTCAAGCAAGGTTATCTTTGAAATCAAACAGCGACTTAATCATTTAAAGAATGCTAAAACAATCATTACCAAGTATATTCACCTTGTCAAAAGCAAAGATTATTCATATAAATGGGAGACTACTGTCAAGGGGAAATCAAGATGCTGACATTGAAGAACGAGAACTCTGCTCACTCTTCACAAATACTCTATGGTGGGCCCAAGAGAGCTCAGCAGTTTATGCCAAAGGCTAAATGAATGATTACTCAAAACTATCCTCTCTCCCTGTGCTTTGGTTTTGTGCTCACTAAGTCACTTTCTGATTAGAATTTGGTTCCCCATGTTCTTTGATACCGATAAGAGGATACCCTAGATCAGCGGTTCTTAACCTTCCTAATGCTGCGACCCCTTAATACAGTTCTTCATGTTGTTGTGACGCCCAACCATAAAATTATTTTTGTTGCTACTCTATAACTGTAATTTTGCTACTGTTATGAATCGTAATGTAAATATCTTTTTGTTTTCCGATGGTCTTTGGCGACCCCTGTGAAAGGGTTGGGGTTGCGACTCACAGGTTGAGAACTGCTGCCCTAGATGATAATTTTTTTTAAACCCTGGGAACTGGAGGTGTGTGTGTGTGTGTATATATATATATATATATATATATATATATATATATATCTGAAGAGGGAGAGGGAGAGAGAGAGAGAGAGAGAGAGAGAGAGAGAGAGAGAGAGAGAAAATGTACACACATTTTAAAAAAGGAAACAACAGTATTAAAATTGTAATACTCAATATATACCAATAACAAAAGATGAATACAAGTCATGTGTATACATTTTTTTGGCACCCCTGGTATCTGTCTCCTCCCATCTTAAATCAACACCAGAATGACAATGTATTAACTTAAACTACAATGTTTCCCAGACTTCTCTGATAAGAATCACCTGGGCTATTAGTTAAAAATACGCATCTCCAGGCCCTTTCCCTGGAGAATATGATTCACTGTCCCTGGGGCAGGGAATTTGTATTTTAACAATACCCCCAGTAATGATTATCAGAGAATGTGTGAGAAACATAGTAACTGAATACCTTCCCACTTCCTTGGTTATTTATCAGCAACTTTCACATTTGTATGTGGTTTGGTGAGTCCCTGATGAGGCTGATCAACTTTGAACATTCTGGAGGTCTTGCAAAGCTGAAGATTAAATTGGAACTGTGCATCCTTGCAACAATACTTTTCTGGAAATTGTAACTATCCTGATGTAACAGGTGTGGAAATTAAAGCTCAGATTTGCTTGGCCAACATCATACATTTTGAGGGCACCCAAGTTAATTCAAGATAAGCAGGAGTCTCAGTTTCATCTAAATTAGTGGTTCCCAGTAGTGGTTACACATTAGAACCATGTGGAGAACTTTAAAATTATTCATGTTTCAGCTCCACATCAGACAAATTAAATCAGAATCTCTAGGGGTGGAACCAGGCTTTCTTTTTGAAAGCGTTCTAGATGTTTTTCTGTGCAGCCATTGTGAGCACCACTGCCCTAGATTATCAAGCTAATGATCTTCATTATGATTATAAACTCAGATTATATTTGAAAGGTTTTACGTATATGTGTAGTGCTTATGAAGTACATTGTATATAATGTTCTCCTCACTTCCTCCATTTCTTCACAAATTCCATCAGAAGATTATAACATATAAATTACATAGGGCTTTAGAGGAGCAAGTCACATATGGGTGACCCAGAGGCAGTTCTGGAACTGTGGTCTAGTTACTGTTACCTAAGCCCTTGTCTTTTTCACACACTGATATTCTTTATCCTCTTCTAGGATATCAACATCTCAGACAATAATATACAAAAATGGTGTAAACCCTTCCTGTGAAGATATAAATTGGCCCCAAGATCAAAATTCCTGGTATAATCCTCCTGAAACCTGCCTCCACTATGTTTCTTACATGCTCCATCTTCTTATCAGAATCTGCTCCTTGGCCCTGTCCAGCTGTGCTGCCCTCAGCCCTGCTAGGATTCCTTGTTTCTGACTTCACCCAGAAATTCAAGCTTCTTTGCATCCTGTACTTGTCAGAATCTTCCATAACCTAACACTTGTGTGGCCTACATTTCTCCAAATCACAGCCCTATCTCATAACTCCCTTCACTAAGGTATTTGTTTTCAAAGCACAGATTAGGGAAGTGCATGTCTTCATAGTGCTTGTCTTTAACATTGTGGTTCTCAGTCTTGGCTCTATATTGTAATAACTTGGGGAGTTAAAAAATAGAAAACAAAACACGAATGTGTAGGTCCCAGAGATTCTAATTTAATTGATTTGAGGGATGGCCTGAGCACTGGGATTTCTGAAAGCTCCCTGCATGATTCTAATATGTATTCAAGGATGAGAACCATAAGTCTAATATCTTAAATGGGGAGAAATCAATTGAGAGCTACATATAAGCAAAAATGCAACTTAATGTGGGATTTATCTTATGAATAAAAATTTTTAAATGTCCAATTTACCTGTTTTTACATTATGACAGGAGAACAAAATATTTAAAAACACACCCTGACATTTGTTGAGGACTTATTCTGTTATGGTATAGTATATACTGCTTCATTTCATCCTTTTTATATCCTGTGAAATAGCCTTATCTTCATTTTATACCTGAGGAATCTGAGGTGCAACTGGTCAAGTGACTTCAAACATGTCTCTGAATCTCTGTTTATCCCTCTACATGACACTGCCTCTCAATAAACAATTAGAAAATATTAATTGAGAAAAACTATATACTCATTACCATATAAAGCACTGAGAAGGATATTAGAGAATAAAATACAATCTCGTTGAGCCTAATACAATTAAGGGCCTATAATTAATGCAATTGTCCATAAATAGTAAAGCCTATGAGAAATCAGAAGGGAGAATACCAAGAGCTAGAGTAGTGATAGAAGTTGTTGTGATGGATCTTGGAGGACAAGAAGGATTTGAATAGTAAGGAAAGCAGGTAAGGGCATTCCAGGTGAAAATAGTATCAGGGATGGCAGAGACCAAAATGAGCATGATGTGTTACATTAGAATAATTTGTTCCACAAACACTGACTAAGCACCTATGTGGCACCAAGCATCATGCTAGACGCTAAGGGTACAAGATGAGTAAAATGGACCGGCTGCTCACAAATCCAAGTCAGAAACAGATACATGAACAGAAGATTTAAATCTCATTTGGTAGAAGGTAAAAGAGGTATGCTTATGGGGTACAGAAGCTCCAAGAAGCAGTGGCATTGAGCACAATTGGGGGTCTACAGAGGAATACTGGAAGAGATGGTGCAAGATAAGCAGGAGTCCCAGTTTCCTCTAAATTAGTGGTTCCAAGTTACACTTGGAAGGATGAAAAATAGTTAACTTGATGAAAAGAGTTGGTAAGAGTATAGCAGGCAGAGGAAATAGTATAAAAAAGTAAAGACGTGTTTAAAAGAACTTCTTAAAATTTGGAATTGTTGTAGAATAAAATATAAGGGGGGAGAGCAAAAGGGTGTCAGATCAAAGAGAGACTTATATGTTACACTAAGGAGCCTGGACTTTTTATTCTGTGTTTTGGGAACCCTGAAGTGGTTCAAGTGGTAAGTGACATGGTCAGCACTGTGTTTTTTTAGAGAAATCTCCCTTCTAGCTGCAAAATGGAGGAGCAATTTGAGGGGAGCAAGCCTGGAAGTAAGGGGACCACAGCAGTGTAAATATAGTAGACCAGGCAAGAGACAAGGAGGGCATGGGCTAGAAAGGTCACAGTACGTGTAGAGAGGAACAGGGAGATTAGTGAAGTATTTAGCATTAAAACTGGCAAAACTTAGTGACTAATTGAATGTGGGAGATGAGGGAAAAGGAGGAATACAGAGGAGTCTAAAATAACTCTCAGGATCTTGGTTTGGCAACCGAGTGGGTGATAATCCTGTTAACTGAAATTGCAACTTCAGAAGGAAGTGTTATTAGGTGGTGGAAGAATAAGCAATGGTGAGTTTGAGTTGGGACACACAGAGTCTGAAGTATCTGTGATATTTCCACATAAAGGTGTCCAACAAGCAGTCAGATATAGGAGTTTGAAAGACAGAAGATAGTTCAGAGTGATTTTGGATAAGTCAGAGCAAGAGGGTAGTTAAAACAACCAGAGTAAATGAGATCTTCTGAGGACAATGTATGGGTGGGCATAGGAATACAACACAATGATAAAACCCTGCCACATGCCACTCTTTAAACTAAGATGGTAGAGGAGGGGGCCCTGAAAAGGTCACCAAGGACAGATTTATAAGAATGAAAAGGAGAGTGATGTCAAGGAGCTAAGGAAGTAGAGATTTTTAAAGAGGAATGACTAGTGAATGGAGTAAAGCTGTCTATTGGATTTAGAAATTGAGAGGTCACTATGACCTTGGGAGGAATAGTTTCAGTGGAGTGGTGGAACTGTGGTGTGGAAGGCTGGAGGGGGGTGTCAACAAATGACAGCGAGTTGAGGAGTAATAGTGAAGACAGTAAGAGTATACGTATTTGGAAAACAACAACAACAACAAAAATTGGCTACAAAGGGAAGGGTAAAGTGAAGCAGTTAAAGGGTTAAGGGATGAGTTGGTTAAGGCAAGATACTTGGTAATTCACATTTGATGGTCTAGTTTTTCTTGATAAAGTAAGGAAGAAGCTTGCCTAATGGGTGTGAAGAGGGAGAGAGTAGAACAGTGGAAGGGAGTCTTGGATAGTGGTGTAGATTTAAAAATCATTGCCAAGAAGAACGTGAACGCAAAGGAAAATAATTAAGTAGGACTAAAAGTCCATACAGGTTGGATACCAAGGCTCTGCAGAGGTACCCAATCTCTGGCCTTCTATACTTTTCCATAGCATCACTCGGTATCATGAACATAAAAGTAGAAAACATGGACTGTGCAAATGATCTAGGATTGAAATCTTGCTACTAGGGAATGAGAAAATAACAATGAGGTATAAGTAAAGCCTTTCAGAAGGTTGTTGCAGCATTAAAGTGTAAGATGGTGGTAGTGGAAATGTAATGGAAGTGTACACGGACAGAGAAATAGTTCTAAGAAGACTTGGTAAGACTTGTTGATGGATAGGATATAAGAAATTAAGTAGTCAAAGATGCCCTCAAAGATTCAAGTGTAGGTGACAAATAGTGGTACTACTGACAAAGAAAAAGGGAAATTCAAGTTGGTTTTAGAAACGATTAGTAATTCAATTTTAGATATGTTGAGTTACAGGTGAAGATGAAACATCTAAGTGCAATAATGGGGCTAGAAATTAGTAAGATAAACAAAACAAATACAATAAATAAATAAATAATACATACATACTTTAGTTCCATATCGTTATGGTAGCCATTCTTGTGCTAAAAAAGATCTGGGCTGGATGAGAGACATGGAGAAAGCAGTGAGAATAATGAAGAAAGAGAGAAAGAGATTAAATACAGTAGAAACATATATCAACAATAGCAGATGGAAAAGAAGGCAGAGACAGAAGGGAGAAAATGGGTAAAGAGCAAAATAGTTTAGGTAGTATATGTGAAATTGTTTTTGTTTTACCACTTGTTTACTTATACTATTGGCTTCTGTTGTTAACCGTTCTTAGAGATTCTCATTACCTAATTTAAATTATTCAGCTATTCTTAATCCTCAAACATTTACTATTCTCAAAGTGGAATACTCAAGACAAGATTGAAAATCTGTTCTTTGAGTTGTAGCTTCAGAGGTTAATGTAAAATGTCTTCAATGACTGGATTGATTTATGCTGATAATCAGTGGCCCCTCCCTGACCAGATGAAAATTACACCCAAATTCTTCTTTTATTCTAATAACCGTGAAACTTCAGAGTGCTAAAATGACCCTCCCTTCAGTGTGCACACACTTCTCATAGCTGGCTCAGTTCCAACTTTACCTAATACCACTAATGTCAGATACCCTCAGCCCAACAACAAGAAAAAAAAAACCCTCTCAACATGTGGAAGTTTGTCATTTCTCCAAACATCTACTTTCAGAAGCCCTAAGACTTTGACTTGTACACTTGCCTAAATCAACATTCTTTAAAGATCCTAGATAAAAACACAGATCTCTGTGTAACTTTGGGGGATATGTTCAATCACATTAAGTAGGAAACTGAAATAGTACACAGGGTTAGCACTCGATATATAAAGATTAACAGTTCACTGGTTCATATATTAGAATAATCTCTATTAAGGTTGGCATACTCTGTGCCAGTTTCTATCTCTAACACTGGAAATAGAGATGAGTTAGATGAAGTCCATTCCCTCAAAGACCTTACATTCTAATGGGAGACAAAGACACATGGAGAACTCTTTGTCTCCCATTAGAATGGAGAGATAATTAGATATGCAGGTTAAGAAAGCACAAAAGATAAGCTTTAATGGAAGTGAAAAGGCTTCCAAGGAGGAAGGATGTTAAAGAATGAGTACAAGTTAGCCAAGAGAAGAGGGACATGGAGATGTTGCAGGCATCATGGCAACGTGAACAAGGGCACAGGGACAAGAACTAAGGTAATGGTTTCTGGAAACCATAAAGAGCTTGTAGGTTCTGACCCACACAGATCATGGCAGGAGGTAGCAGGGGATAAGCCTGGAGAAGGCAGGCAGGGGCAAGATTATAAAGAGCTATGAAGCTTAGATTTTATACTTAGAAAACAGAAAAACAAATCATAATCTTTAAACAGCAATGACATAGAAAGATGTGCACTTTAGGTGAAACATTCTAATGGTTAAATTGTGGGCAGATTTGGAGAGAAAAAACTGATGACCAGGGAGAGTAGTTAGGAGCTTGTGGCAATATTCTAGAACAATGCGGCCGGCCGAGTGGCTCAGTTGGTTAAGAGCTCGCTCAAGAGTTTGAGCTCTGAGCAACAGCGGTTCGAGTCCAGCCCGAGCTGAGCAGCCGCTG
>NW_017732987.1:93324-101638 GCF_001890085.2 Hipposideros armiger | reverse complement strand
TTTTTTGAACCATGATGTTTCACTCCTCTGGTTACCATAAATACATACACAAAACACTATGTTTGTAGACTTTTGCAATGAAGTGTTATTAACCCAACTAGTTTATACACTTACTCTTTCAGGAAAAATAGTATATGTATCCTCACTTGTATTCCCAAGAATAACTAGCCTAGCACCCAAGAGACACTTAAACCACACTTAGTGACTAAATGATATAACCACATAATACTATTTTATAATACTTCCTTATATACCTGTACTATAACAAGGAATCATGGAAGTACCCATAATCGATTCTGTAATTAAAAAGGGTCATCTAAAATTTCTGGGTCTCATTTTCTAGAAAACCAACAGATAGAACTAGATAGACTCTAAGTCCTTACTTATCTAAAATTCTATGATCCCTTGAGTACTATCAACCTCCTACTCAACAAGAATAAATGTGCATATAAATAAGCCAGTATGTGTTATAAAATCTAAACTTCTTATGAAAGAGTTTTGTGATATTTTTACTGTTTACCATTTGCATCTGATTTTGCTGGAAGAGGTTCCTCTCTTATCTTCTTTACAAACTTCTTCCTAGCTTCATTTCTTTTGTGTTTTTTCCCAACATAATGTTGTTGGGCCATTAATGGACTATTAAAGGAAGCAGGACAGAGCTTGCAATACTTGTTTGGATTATTCAAACCCAAAGCTGTGCTGGAAGAGGAAGGCATTGTCTTGTCTGTAATCCCACCTGGAGGAGGCTTGACAGCAAGAGGCTTCAGAAAAGTTGACTCTGCAGAAGTAGTAATAGGCACACCTGCTGAAACAGTCATAATGAGAAGTGATCAACATGTGTTCAGCTATTAGAGCTGCACTGATTATAAAGTATTAGGGAAATTTAGAATTCTTTTAAAACCCACTATCTTTGTACTTTTTCCATGTGGCTGTTGGATAAAGGTACTGATGTTAAAAATACAGTAATACCTTGGTTTGCAAGCATAATTTGCTCCAGAAACAAACTACTTGTATTGCAAGACATCGCTCATTTACCACATTAAAGTGTATTAGAAATGTTTGCTTATCTTGTGGAACACTCGCAAACCAAGTTACTCGCAATCCAAGGTTTCATTGTAATTTCCTTCTGTAAGAAAGGAAATTTGAATACAAATCTGCCACCAAGTTTCTCCAACAAAGATATAGAAGCAACAGTCATTGACATTACTTTCAAAAAATCAATAAAGTATGAGAGCTGTCTTAGGTTGGTTCTTGAAACTAGTGAGGGTAAAACAGGTGGTACCAACTTCTAAGTTGGTGTTTCTCTTCATTAGCAATAAGTCATCTATACAGAGTCCATATCTGTGGTGTCTGCATCAAATTAAAACTTATGCAGTTGTTTAAGGCTATAAATTATATGGTTTCACAATTACAGTTTCTTCAGAGTTCGTTCATTTAGTCTCCTCTCTGAGCCCAAATTGATGAATTTGGGGGGATGAACAGAAGGTTTTACAAGATGCTTTCTTTTGTAGGGTACATTGATTCTGTCCCTCTTTAGACTGACAGGCAAAAACAAATACACAAAAATTAGAGAGACTAGAATAAATTTAAAAATAATTGTGGCTTCATTTATTAAGACAATATGTTGGGGTTTTTTTAATTGGGGAATTGGGGAGTGAACAGTGTTGGGGAATTGGGGAGGGGGAGCAGCCAAGTTTTTGTTCTTCAATCTTAGCTGTGGAGGGCACCAGTCGCCATCTGGTTGCCCGTCGGCAGCTCGTGGCCTCTAAGCTCAAGGTACTGTGTTACAATCTAAATTGCGGGTGGGCGTAGCCACCATCCCATGCAAGAGTACAGCCCGGCAGCCTTGTTGTTAAGAGCACATGCTTTATCCACTGAGCCATCCAGGTGGCAGCTCAGCTCAAGGTGCCGAGTTCAGTCTTAGTTGCGGGTGGGCATAGCCCACCATCTAGCAGGCAGTCTTGTTGTTAGGAGCACATGCTTTCACCAGGTGAGCCATCCTGCCACCTGTTGGCAGCTCAGCGGCAGCTCAGCTTGGGTGCAGCATCACTGGCCCATGTGGGAATCGAACTGGCAGCTCTGTTGCTCAGAGCTCGCGCTCTTAAGCTAACTCTTAACCAACTGAGCCCTTTGTCTGGTCCAAGACAATATGTTTTAATGCTGGATGACGCCTACACTATTAGTTGGAAGTTAATGTTGGCAAATTTTCCATGCCAGGCATGCCTTATTCCTAAAATGTTGAAGCTACTGAAAATGTGGTAAATTATTTATTCAGAAGACTAAGAAACTTATTTTTTGTTCTAGTACACAAGTTTTTCCCAGTACAAGTTGGGTTTTCTAGGGTGTACTCTGCCACCTCAGGCCAGAAGTGAGATCTTTGGGTCAGATCTCTTATGCGCTCATGGTCCAATATCAGTGGAAGGAGGGAAGAGAAAACATTTTATAGTTCTCTTTATCATTATGATCTAGCATAAAATAAGTACTCAATAACTACTGATTGACAATACTGTTGATACTTTTTCTTTATATTCATAGGAAGAAAGGAATGAGCTATCAGGGTAGAAGTAGATGCCGCCATAACTTATTTATTTTTTTGCCTCCAGTTCCAGCCAGGAAATGTTGTATCACAACTATATTATGGTGAATACGCTGGTCTGAACACACAGATGAAACAATATTTTAGAAAGTACTAAAGCAATAAAGGAATGAGAAACATGCTAAGGGGAAGAAGTAAGAAGGAGCTAAGATTTTATGATTTGATTAGAATCTGGAGAGCTCAGACTGCTTATTGTTGTTTCTTTGTAGCCACATAGCAAATCACTTGCTTTTATTTGGATTTAATAAAATGAAAAGGAGAGGTCATAACATTTCTTAAAATTCAGTTAGCAACTATAATCTCCATATTAAATGACAAAGAAACAGAAAGACATTAACTGGGAAGAAGATGAAGAATCAGTTTATCGCCCCGGAGTGAAATTCTCCCCAATAAAAAATGGATGGCAAGATTGGGGGAAAAATGACAGGGAGACCCTGTATTGAAGCAAAAGAGGTAAATGTAATCTTACCCATATCTGACTGAAATCCTGATGGAGATACCTGATCATGCACCTCCATTAATTGCTTCGATTTTTTAGCATGAACTTTCCCCACATAGTGAGACTGAGCAACAACTGGAGAGCTAAAACTCATGTTGCAGAGACCACAAAATTTGTTTCTGTCAACTATTTCACTCTTATGCACCTGAAATAAGCACAATCTTGTTAGAGAGATTCAATAAGTCAAAGTTTAGAATTACGACATCAACATAGGCCACTCACCTGAAAATTTCTACCATCCATCTTCATTTTCATACTAGGCACTTCATTTTGTTCTCCATGCATTTGAAAATAAAACCTAATGTTTTGAGCATGTTTTTCACTCTGAAAAAAAAATATGACTTTGTTTATTCAATAACAGAGGCATCCAAAATTTACACCTCTTTGAATTTGAGGACAGCACTTATGAGTTGCAATATATTTGGTGTGTATCGAGTTTATGAAAGAGATTCACATGCATTCAGATCTCTAAATTTCAGTCAAAAATTAAAACAATGCTATAACTTAGAGGCCAATAACATTTAGGCTCTTGTTTTTGACAGACACTCCCAGTTGCTGCCTGATATCAAATTTCTATTTCTTCTTTAGTTATATATCTTGGGTAGTATAACCATCTGAAAAACTATGTTCCAGCCTCCCTTTCAGCAAGTGTAACCATGTGACTAGATTCTGGCCAATAAGTTGTAACCTGAAGTGTTGGGTGGAACTTCTGGGAAGCCTCCTTTATAGGTTGGAGGATGAGCCCTTCTTCTGACTTTCTTCCCTCCTGTTTCTGGAATGAACATGTAAAGGTCAGACTATGGAGTATCTTGAGAACAGATGCTAGTTCATTAGAGCAGAAAGACAGAAAATGGCTAGGTCCCTGATGATGTCATGGAGCTGTCATATCAGCCCTGCACTGCTTAGCTCTCAAATTCTTTTAGGTAAGGAAATTAACCCTTCTAGGTTAAGCACATTGAAACCTCTCTGAACAAATGTATAATAAAATACACAAAAACAACCAAAATGTTGGTGTAGATAGAAGGGAAATGAACATTCCTGACCATATATTGTGAGGCAATCACTCTCTATCCAGAATTTTAAATTGTAAAATATATCTATCATATAGAAAAGCACAGGAAATAATATAGCCTAAGCCCATAACCACTGTCTAGTTTTAACAAATGTTAACATTTTGCTATATTTCTTTCAGATCTCATTTTTAAAAGAGGTAACATTTTACATATAGAGTCCTATCTCCTCATGCCGGTAATCCTTTGTCCTCACTCTCTCACTACAGGTAACCACTATCTTAAATTTGGTCTGTATCATTTCCTTTATGCTTTTATTCTTTTACTACATATGCATGTACCCATGAACAGTATTATATACTGTCATTTAATTTTTTTATGAATATGGTATCATTCTGTTCATGTCCTTTTCAACTTGCTTTTTATAACTCAATATTATATTTTTAAAACTTGCCAATATTGATCCATGTAGCTCTAGTTCATTCATGTTACATGCTGCATAATATTCCACTCCATATGCTATTGAAAGAGTGATGGTTCTGTTTATTCTGCTATTACAAGCATTTCTGTACTGATATCTCCTAATATACATGTCCAAGCAGTTATTTAAAGTAAATACCTAGAAGTGGTATTTTTGGCTTAAATGGTATGAGGATTTTCAACTATAAACATGTATTATAAAATTTCTCTCCAGGGGCCGGCCGAGTGGCGCGATGGTTAAGAGCTGGCTTGGGACACCAGAGGGCCCCGGTTCAGATCTCACATATGAGGGCCAGTGACACTGCCCTCTGTAGCTAAGATGCTGAACAACAGCTCGACCTGGAGTTGGGCTGCCATGAGTCGCTGGTGACAGTGTAGGCTGCAGCCACTGCTGCAGTGGGTTGCCATGGGCTACCATGTGTGGCCAGCAGCCAGTGGGAGCAGCCAGCAGCCGCCATGAGCAGCCATCCAGAGCCAGCGACTGATCTGCCTCGCCCGGGAAGAGCGCAATGATGGTGCCAACTTGGGCCAGTGAAGCAATGTCCTCCACAACTAGACTGAAGAACAAAAAAACCCCAAAAAACAGCAACTTGTCTGGTCCCCTTTCCCCAATTCCCCAGCTCTGTTCCCATTCACCAATTCCCCAATAAAAATCTTTTAAAAAAAAGAAATTTCTCTCCAGAGATTCAAGATGGCGGATTAGGTAAATGCTATGCCTGCTGCATCCCAGGATCACACCAAAATTACAAATAAATTACAGAGCCATCAAGCTCAAGAATCATCTGAACACTAGCTAAACAGAACTAAGAATATAAAGAAGAGGCCACATCAAGCCTAGTAGGAGGGGCAGAGATGCAAAATGGGCTGACCCCAAACCCATAGAGAGAGGTTGAATTCTAGGAGGGTCATGTCAGTGGCAGAGGTCCCCCCTGAAGAGGGAGGGGCCCTCCACCCCGATATCAGGCTCCCCAGCCAGGGATTCTGTGCTGGGAAGAGGAGTTCCCATGGCATCTGGCAGTGAAAATCAGCAAGGACTCTGTCTGCCCTTCCCAGTGGGTCAGAAGGTGGCTGGAAACCCAGACACCCACTTGTAGAGCCAGCACACAGACTCGCTCGCTGATGGCCACTCACCTGGTCTCTGGCACAAGGGGTGGCAGACTGGGAGGCCCAGGAATGTGTGGGGAAGAAGACTGAACTGAGTGCCTTTGGCACGGGAACTGGAGGGACAGGATCAAATGTTGGCCCTGTGTAGAGCCTGCACATGTGTGGCTTACAGGGGGGCACCATCTTTTCAGGGTTAAGCTCACCCCCAAAGGGCCAAGCCTGGGGCCACATTGGTCTGCTGCAATCTGCATGTGCAAACTGCCTTGGTAACACCCTGGGTCCCCACCCTCCACACAGCCGGTAATACATTGCCCAGGAAACTCGTGACTGTGTGGCTGCTGGCCCTGCCCCACAGGCAGAGGGCCTGTGGCGCCCGGAAACGTTTGCTGGAGGGCATTAAGCCAAGACCTGCACTACAGCATAGACGGGCGGTGGCTTGGGTGGCCTGAGATGGTCAGTGTCTGACTGTAGTGTTCTCAGGTCATTTTTGTGGGGTGGTCCTGGGTCCAGCACTGGTGCAGAAGCCGAGACATTACTGAATTTGTAGAAACCACCGGCCACACACCTTAGCTCCCTGGAACCCCACCCTGCCCACCTACAGCTGCATTGCCAGGGGCACTCTAGGAACCTGGGTCACAGGCCCCACCCCCACAAGCGGTAGAAAAGGGTTTTACAGCAGCGGACAATTAGACAATCCGCAACAACCGGGGGGAGGTTTTGGTGGTGGATAGTGAGACAAAAACTGCACCGCAGCCACTCAGGGCAAGCTCTCAGGAATGTGACCCTGAGGTTGTCACGGGCTGCAGTTGTGTCAGGGCACTGTACAAGGTGTCCACAGGCTGGGCACTGGCATAAGAACTGAATCTGCATTAACTTTGTAAAAACCACCAGTCACGTCCCATGACTCTCTTTGAACTCCACCCTGTCCAGCTAGTACTGCATCGCTTAGGGCACTCTCAACACCAGGTGAACCAGCCTGGGATCCACACCTAAGGAGCCTGTTCCAATGGCTGAGCCTTACGGGCAGCTGGCAGGTGGCAATAGGCCTAGGGACTCTGGAACTTATGCTAAGTTGCCTCAGGTCCACTTTTGGTGGCAGCCAGCCTCAATTCACAGCAAGGCCACCCCGAAATGCCTCCAGGTCTAGCACAGGCAGCAGCCAACCACATATAGTTTTGAGCTTCCTAATAGGTAGCCACAGGCCAGTAACATGCAAGGCTGAAAATGCCCTACACGGGAGCCCTGCCCAAGAGAACACCACAGGCCAGCCTCAGATCACACCAGAGCACTACCTGGTTAGCCTGACAAACGGCACACCAAAAGGGGGTTCTCAACAGGCACAAGAGCCCAGAGGTGAAGCCTCCTCTGAGGGGTCAGCCCACACACAGCAGCTCATACATACACTGTGGGCACAGCCAGTCCTCACAGTTAGTTAGCCTGGGAGTCATCCCACCCACTGACATGCTGAAAGCAATCAAGGTTTAATTACAACAAGAGAACACACACAACACAAGGGACACTCCAGAAACTCACATACAGGAGATTAGGAAGACTGTGTCACTGGATCACACAGGACACATACTATATAAAACAACCCAGCAAAGACTGAGAGACACAGGAGAACTACCTAAACATAGAAGCAAACACAGAGAGGCAGCCAGAATGAGGGGGAAAAGAATCCCAAATAAAAGAAAAGGAGAAACTTCCAAAAATGGAACTAAATGAAATGGAGGTGACCAACCTATCAGAGACAGAGTTTAAAATAGTTATTATAAGAATACTTAAGGAACTTAGTGATAATTTCACAAAGACATAGCAAACATAAAAAAGTACATAGAAACCATAAAAAAGTACAAGTCAGAAATAAAGTATATAATAACTGAAATGAAGTATACACTAGAAGGAATCAACAACAGACTAGATGAAGCAGAGGATCAAATCAGCAGTTTAGAAGACAAGGTAGCAGAATACACCCAATCAGAAAAAAACAAAAAGAAAAAAGAATAAAAAACAATGAAGATAGTTTAAGGGACCTGTGGGACAACATCAAGAGCAAGAACATTCATATCACAAAGTACAGGAATGCGAAGAGAGGGAGCAAGGGATCGAGAACATATCTGAAGAAAAAATGACTGAAAACTTCCCTAACCTGGTGAAGGAAACACACAAGCCTAGGAAGCGCAGAGGGTCCCAAACAAGATGAACCCAAACAGGCCCACACTGAGACACATCATAGTTAAAATAGCAAATGTTAAAGACAAAGAGAGAATCCTAAAAGCAGGAAGAAAAAGATAACTAGTTCATCACAAGGGAGCTCCCATAAAACTATCAGCTGATTTTTGTCTACAGAAACTTTGTAGGCCAGAAGGGAGTGCAGGAAATACTCAAAGTGATGCAAAACAATGGCCTACAACCAAGAAAGCTCTACCCAGCAAGGCTATCATTTAAAATTGATAGTCTCAGAGACACAGAGGAAGAACCGAGGGTTGTTAGTTGGGAGGGGGTGGGGATGAAGGAGAAGGGGAAGGGATGAGACAATACAAATTAGTAATTGTAATATGGCCTCAGGGATAGAAAAAGACAGTCCAAGGAATATAATCTATAATGTTGTAAGTATTTCTTAGG
>NW_017732987.1:88872-90119 GCF_001890085.2 Hipposideros armiger | reverse complement strand
GAAATGGAAACCCCTACACAAAATCGGGCTTTTATACACTTAAACATAACATAAAGGTTAAAGAAGATAAAAATATGTAAAAAAGGAAAAAGAGAAGAAAGACAACTTGCTACACTACTCAGAAATGAACTCACAGCATAAGTAGGGATAACTTGTGACAATAAAAACACAAATGGGCAAGAGAGTAAAGGTCTAAATCTGCAAACAGGAATGGAGATAAGAAGCATGCTGAAGAAAAAAAGACTACTGTGTATATGGAACTTTCTTTTACATAAAACTAATGGTAACCACTCAAAAAAATCCAGAACTGAGATATATAAATATCATACAAAAAAAAGAAAACAGAAAAAAAACAAACAGAGGAAAAAAAATCATAGAATACCACCACACTAAACTAACACACAGCAACAAAAAGTTAAAAAAAAAACGATGGGGACACTGAGATACCAGAAAACAAAATCAAAATAGATATACGAAATCCTCATACATCAATAATCACCCTAAATATAAATGGACTCAACTCACCAATAAAAAGGCACAGAGTAGCAGATTGGATAAAAAAAAACCCGAAACCCAACCATATGCTGCATCCAAGAGACACACCTCAAGTACAAGAGTAATATAAACTCATAGTGAAAGGGTGGAAATAAACACTCCAACGAAATGGTATTCCAAGAAAAGCAAGTGCAGCTATACTGATATCAGATCAAACAGACTTCAGGATAAAAATGGTAACAAGAGACAAAGATGGACATTTCATAATAATAAAGGGGACTATACAACAAGAAGACATAACAGTCATCAATATTTATGCCCCCAATCAGGGAGCACCGAAATATACAAAGCAACTACTAATAGAACTAAATGAAGAAATTGACCGAAACACAATTGCATACGTCACTGACAGCTATGGATAGATCATCCAATAAGAAAATAAGGAAATAAATATCAGCCCTAAATGATACATTAGATGAAATAGACATAATTGACATTTATAGAGAACTTCGTCCTAGAACATCAGACTATACTTTCTTTTCTAGTGTACATGGAACAATCTCAAGGATAGATCACATGTTGGGACATAAAACTAGCCTCAGCAAATTTAAGAAGATTGAAATCATACCAAGCATATTCTCTGATCACAAGGCTTTGAAATTGGATACCAACTGCAAAAAGAAAGCAGCAAAAACCACAAATATGTGGAGATAAAACAATATAATTCTAAAGAATGAATGGGTCAAAGAAGA
>NW_017732987.1:86452-87792 GCF_001890085.2 Hipposideros armiger | reverse complement strand
CAAAGCTATTAGAAACAATAAACGAATACAATAAAGTTGCCGGCTACAAAATCAATGTACAAAAGTCCACTGCATTCCCATATACTAACAATGAAACCTCAGAAAAAGAAATTTAAAAAAATCCTTTTGCAACTGCAACAAAAGAAAAAAATGCCTAGGAATAAACTTAACCAAGGATGTGAAAGACCTATACACTGAAAACTATAAGACATTATTTTAGAACAAATTGAAGAAGACACAAAGAAATGGAAAGATATTCTATATTCATAGATTGGAAGAATCAAAATGGTTAAAATGGCCATATTACCCAAAGCAATATACACGTTTAATGCAATCCCCATCAAAATCCCAATGGCATTTTTTAAAGAAACAGAACAAAAAAATCATCAGATTTGTATGGAATTACAAAAGACCCTGAATAGCCAAAGCAATCCTAAGAAAAAAGAAAAAGGCTGGAGGTATCACACTCCCTGACTTCAGCTTGTACTACAGGGCATCAATAATCAAAACAGCATGGTATTGGCAGAAAAACAGACACACAGACCAATGGAATAGAATTGAAAACCCAGAAATAAACCCACACAAATATGGACAGATAATTTTCGACAAAAGGAGCCAAGAGCATACAATGGAGAAAAGAAAGCCTCTTCAATAAATGGTGCTGGGAGAATTGGAAAGCCACATGCAAAAGAATGAAACTAGACTGCTCTCTGTCGCCATATACCAAAATTAACTCAAAATAGATCAAAGACCTAAACATAAGACCTGAAACAATAAACTGCATAGAAGAAAGCATAGGTACTAAACTTGTGGACCTTATGTAAAAAAAAAAAGGATTTTATGAATTTGACCTCAAAGGCAAGGGAAGTAAAAGCTAAAATAAATGAATGGGACTCTACCAAACTAAAAGGCTTCTGCACAGCAAAAGAAACCATCAGCAAAACAAAGAAGCAACCAACTGAATGGGAGAAGCTATTTGCAAAAACGCCTCCTATAAGAAGCTAATATCCAAAATATATGAGGAATTCATACAACTCAACAACAAAAAGACAAGCAGTCCAATTAAAAAATGGGCAGAGGACATGAACAGAAATATCTCCCAAGAAGACATACAAATGGCCGATATATGAAAAAAATGCTCAACTTCAGTATCTATTAGGGAAATGCAAATCAAAACCACAATTAGATGTAACCTCACAACTGTTAGAATAGCTATCATCCAATTAAAAAATGGGCAGAGGATATGAAGAGGCATTTCTCTTAAAAGGATATACAGATGGCCAACAGGCATATGAAAAAATGTTCAACCTCACTAATCATTAGGGAAATGCAAATAAAAA
>NW_017732987.1:64402-80283 GCF_001890085.2 Hipposideros armiger | reverse complement strand
CGGTTAATGACTCACAGCATAACAGTTTACTTCCTTGAAAATAATCAATAAAAACCATGCGTCGACCCGATTCGGGGCTCAGTCTATCTCTGAAGGCTGAGTCCCTTGGTCTCGCTCTTAAATCTTACTTCTGTCTCTTGTTCTTATTCAATCTGTGTCGCCCCTCTCGTGTCCCATTTGCCCTTGCCACGCAGGACGTGACATGTAAAGATATATGTGCTCCGATGTTCATTGTGGTGGCCAAGACATGGAAACAACCAAAGTGTCCTTCGATAGATGATCGGATAAAGAAGATGTGGTATGTATACACAATGGAATACTACTCAGCCATCAGAAAAGATGAAATACTGCCATTTGAGACAACATGGATGGATCTTGAGATTACTACACTAAGTGAAATAAGTCCAACACAAAAAGTCGAGATCCATATGATTTCACTCATATGTGGCATTTAAAACTGAAAGCAGCAAAGGAACAAAACAAAGAAAGAAAGAAACAAATCTCATAGAAACAGACAACAGTTTAGTGGTTACCAGAGGGTAAGGAGGGAGGGTGTAGGGGGGAAGGTGGAAGAGAGTAAAGGGGGTCAAATATATGGTCATGGAAGGAGAACTGACTCTGCGTGGTGAGCAGACAATGTGACATATAGATGATGTATTACAGAATTGTACACTTGAAACCTATGTAGTTTTACTAACAAAGTCACCCCAATAAATTTAATTTTTAAAAAAAGGAGACCCAAGAATTATTTTTTTAAAAAATGCCCAAAGTGAGTACAAGGAAGGAAATAATAAAAATCAGAGTGGAAATAAACAAAATAGAAACCAAAAACAATACAAAAGTTAAATGAAACCAAGAGTTGTTTTTTTGAAAAGATACACAAAATTGACAAACCTTTAATCAAAGTCATCAAGAAAAAAAGAGAAGACAAAAATAAATAAAATCAGAAATAAAAGAGGAGAAATGACAATTGACACCACAGAAACACAAAAATAATTAAGAAAATACTATGAACAACTATATACCAACAAATTAGACAATCTGGAAGAAATGGATAAATTTCTAGAAGTATACAATCTTCCAAGGCTGATCCCAGAAAAAACAGAAAATCTGAAGTGACCAATTACTACCAATGAAATTGAATTAGTAAGCAAGAAGTTCCCAAGAAACAAAAGTCCTGGACCAGGTGCTTTCACAGGTGAATTTCACCAAACATTCAAAAACGAATTAACACCTATTCTCCACAAACCAGTCCAAAAAAATCCAGGAGGAGAAAAGACTCCCAGGCTCATTTTACCAGTCCACCATTTCCCTGATCCCAAAATGAGACAAACACATTACAAAAAAAAGAAAACTACAGGCCGATATCCCTAATGAACATAATGGGAAAATCCTCAACAAAATATGAGCAAACCGAATTCAGCAATACATTGAAAAGATCATACACCTGATCAAGTGGTTCAATAGAACAAATTGATTAACATAATGCCTCACATAAACAAAATGAAAACTAAAAATCATATGATCATATAAATAGATGCAGAAAAAGCATTTGACAAACTCCAGCATCCATTTAGCATAAAAAAATCTCATCAAAGTGGGAATTGAGGGGACATATCGCAACATAATAAAGGCCATATATGACAAACCAACAGCTAACTCAAAGAGTAAAAGCTAAAAGCATTCTCCTTCAGATCAGGAACAAGACAAGGATGCTCAATTTCACCATTTTATTCAACATGGTGCTGGATATTCTAGCCACAACAATCAAACAAGAAAAATACATAAATCCACAATTGGAAAGGAGGAAGTAAAATTGTCATTATTTGCAGATGACATGATACTATATATAGAGAACCCCAAACATTCCATGAGAAATCTGTTAAAACTGATAAATTAATTTAGTAAAGCAGCAGGATACAAAATTAATATTCAGAAATCCATTGCATTTCTACATACCAATAACAAACTATCAGAAAGAGAAATTAAGAAAACAATCCTATTTACAATTGCATCAAAGAATACAATACTTAGGAATAAATTTAACCAAGGAAGTAAAAGACCTGTACTCAGAAAATTATAAGACATTGAAGAGAGAAATTAAAGAAGATACAAATATATGAAAACATATACGATGTGCATGGATAGGAAGAATACAGTTAAAATATCTATACCACCCATAGAAATATGTAGATTCAGTGCAATCCCTATCAAAATACAAATGACATTTTTCACAGAACTAGAACCAATAATCTTAAAATTTATATGAAATTATAAAAGACCCCGAATACCCACGGCAATCCTGAGAAATAAGAACAAAGCGGGAGGTATCATGCCTCCTATTGCACTGTGTTGTACAGCTGAAACTAATTCTAAAAAATGTGTATTTCACAATAAAAAATAATTAAAAATATATTATAAGGCTATAGTAATCAAAACAGGATGGTATTGGCATAAAAACAGACATATAGATCAATGGAACAGAATAGAGAGCCCAGAAATAAATCCATGTCTATATGGTCATTTAATCTATGGCAATGGAAGCAAGACTTTACATTGAGGTAAAGACAGTCTATTCAATAAATGGTGCTGCGGAAACGGGACAGATATGTGCAAAAAAAATAAACTGGACCATCTTCTTATGCCATATACAAGAATAAATTCAAAATGGATTAAAGCCTTAAATGTAAGACCTGAAACCATAAAACTCCTAGAAGAAAATATGGGAAGTAAACTCACATTAATATTTTAGTAATATTTTTACTGATATATCCCTTCCACCAAGGGAAGCAAAACAAAAAATAAACACATGGGACTAAAAAGATTTTTCACAGCAAAGGAAAGCATCAACAAAACAAAAAGATATCCTACTGAATGCGAAAAGGTATTTGCCAATGATATACATTCAATAAGGGGTTAATATTCAAAATTTATATTAAAAAAAACTTCATACAACTCAACACCAAAAATTCAATTAAACAACACAGTTAAACAATGGGCAGAGGACATGAAGAGATATTTCTCTAAAGAGGACCTACAGATGGCCAATAGACATAGGAAGAGATGCTCAACATCACTGATCATCAGAGAAATGCAAATAAAAACCACAAAGTGATACAACCTCACTCCTGTCAGAATGTCTATCGTCAATAAATCAACAAACAAGTGTTGGTAAGGATGTGGAGAAAAGGGAACCCTCGTGCACTGTTGGTGGGAGTGCAAATTGGTGCAGCCGCTATGGAAAACAACATGGAGGTTCCTCAAAAAATTAAAAATAGAATTACCTTATGACTCAGCAATTCCACTCCTGGGTATTTATCCAAAGAAATGGAAAACACGAATTCAAAAAAATATATATGCGCCCCTATGTTTATTGCAACGCTATTCACAATAGCCAAGATATGAAAACAACTGAAATGCCCACCAATAGATGAGTAGATAAAGAAACTGTGGTACATTTATACAATGGAGTATTACTCAGCGATAAAAAAGAATGAAATCTTACCATTTGCAACAACATGGATGGGCCTAGAAAATATGTTAAGTGAAATAAGTCAGACTGAGAAAGACAAATGCCAAATGATCTCACTTATATGTGGAGTCTAAAGAACAGAATAAACAAGCAAACAAAACAAATAGACACAGAGATACAGAGAAAAAACTGATGGATTTTAGATGGGAGGGGTTTTGGGGGATGGGGGAGAAGGTGAAGGGACTAGAAAGTACAAATTTGTAGTTACAAAATAGTCACGGAGATGTGCAATACAGTACGGAGAATGTAATCAATAATGTTGTAGAGATTATGTAGTGTGTCAGATGAGTACTGGACTTATTGGGGGGATCACTTCATCGATTGTGTAGATGCCTGACTACTGTGCTGTACACCTGAAGCTGATGTAGACTAATATTGAATGTCAACTATAATTAAATATATACATTGAGTCATGGGATATAAAGTACACCATAGGGAATATAACCAATGGTATTTTAACAGCTCTATACAATGTCAAAGGGGTAGTAGACTGGGAGGGGGTTATCACTTTGTGAGGGGTATAAAGTCTAATTATATTGTTTTGTAAACCTGAAACTAATATAAAAAATGATTTTTAAAAAATTCTCGGGCCGGCTGAGTGACGCATTGGTTAAGAGCTGGCTTGGGATGCCAGAGGGCCCCGGTTCGGATCCCACATATGAGGGCCAGTGACACTGCATCCTCCACAACTAGACTGAAGAACAAAAGGACAGCAACTTGTCTGTTCCCCTTTCCCTAATTCCCCAACACTGTTCCCTTCCCCCAATTCCCCAAAAATCTTTAAAAACAAATTCTCTCCAAAGATCTTGAAGCAGTTTACAATTTCAAGTGCTGCATGTATGAGTGTTTCTGTCTTCTTATATAATTCTCTTGAAGTGTTAAGTGCTATATTAATTTTGCCAGCATGATGGTTTTAATAAGATAGCTCATTATCACCTTAACTTGCATGTCCTGTACGATCAATAGCGAAGTTGAGTATCTCTTTTACTGCCTGTTCATATCCCTTTCCAATGTTTATATTGGGTTGTTTCTTGTTCTAATTGACATATAGTCCTTTATCTATTCTGGACACTAATCCTTTGTTAGTTATATGAGTTATACATACCACTCAATCTGTGGTTTGTCATGTAACTTTTCTGATGATTTCTGTCATACAAATTTTCCCTACCAGATATTTTAAAGCTATAGTAATGATGTGAAATTATTGTAGAGATAGGCAAACAGAACAATACAACCAAACAGAATAACAGACTCAAAACAGACACACACACACACACACACACACACACACACACACAGAGAAATTAGTACATGATAGAGGTGGCACTACAAATCAGTGGGGCAAGGATAAACTGTCAAATAAAAAGTGCTGGGACACTTGGCTATCTGTAGTTTAAAATGTGGTTAACACCCTCCATATGTGAAAATCAATACCAGATGAATTATACACTTTAAAGTAAAAATAAAATTTTAAGAGTATGAAAAGAAAATATGGGGAATATTGATATGACAAAAGTACAGAGAATGGTTTCTTAAATATGTAAGTAATACATACAAAGGGAAATAGTAATAAGTACAACCTCATTAATATTAAAAACTTCTATAGTATTGTTCTATTTGACATGTACAATAAATACTATACTTAGATATTCTGACAGTATTAACCAAGCTATTGGGTCGTCAGAAAAGTCATGATGCACTTTTGCAACAAAAAACATAGAAAAAAATACGTCGTGACTTTTCCAACAACCCCATATATACCAAAGACAAAAAAAATCACCTTTTCAAGTAGAATATTTATACAGAATGCTTCCAGATATATGGAAAGTCATGTACAGTTTATATTGATGATTTGACAAGCTTAAGTACCAAACTTACAGATGGCACTGAAATTTAAATTTAAAAATATGCTATGTTACATAATAATATGCTTTATAGTCATTAAAATATTATAGAAGAAAAAGCTATAATGATAGGACAAAGTGTCCATAATATGTTCACATATAAAAAAAAAGTACAAAATAACATTTATAGTTCTCTTTTATAAAAATGTGTGTGTGTTCAGAAAGCACACTGGAATCATATAAGCAAAAGAGAAGTTAAATGATACAGCTGATAAAATTATAACTAAGTTTTCTTTTCTTGTAGTTTTGTACATTTTCTCCACTGAATAGCACTTCATAAGCCCATGAAAAGCTACCTTTCAAATTTAAATTCACATGGTTGCAACTGCAATTATCCTACAGCCCCTGGATTGTGTGTCTCTCTTTACTAACTCTAAATCTTTGAGCTGTGGAGTCTGAGCATCAGCTAGGCCAAGGGTCAGCAAACTGCGGTTCATGAGCCACATGCGGCTCTTTGGGTACGTACATGTCGCTCTGAAGTAAAATTGAAAATGAAAATAAAACTATCATAGTTTCATTTATAAAATGTTTAAAGGCTATTATTCACATAATGGTAGTTTCATTTGTTTTATGGCTCTTGAATACTTTTTAAATTGTTGTGAGGGACAGGATTGGCTCTTCTGTCTCAAAAGTTTGCCTACACCTGAGCTAGGCAATCTCACATATTTGATTTTATTTAATTCTCACAAGTATAGTAAGAGAGATTTACACACACCCCCAATTTTACATGTTCAAGAAACACACTCAGAGAGGTAAAGTGACTTGCCCAGGGTTACACAACAATGGGGGAGTTAAGACCTGAAGTTAAGTCCAGGAGTTAAGTCCTCAATCCACACCCAACACAATTTCCGTATCTGTAATTATAATAATTGAATCCCAGTGAACATAAGGACTGAAGTATAGTTGCCAGTAAGATTTGCAATGGGCAAAACAAGATGTTTAAAAAAGTAGAGCTGGCATTATATTTCTTTTAAGTAAATGTGTCTAGTACTTTTAGTAACCTGGATACCAGATATGAAAAAAAACCAATAGCTCATCATATGATGTAGAAATTGGAGCCCATGGCAAATTAAAAGAAAAAACACAGGATTGAAATCAGAAGAAAAAAATTTTTAAGCTTAGTCATGCCAATGTCTAGCTATAGAGACTCACTATAACTCTGGGTATCAGTATTCTTTCTAATCAATAAACCAAAGGAGTTGAAACATTAAACATTCACTCTTCTATCTCTAGAATTCTATGGTTCCATGACTAAAAACATGTGGCTAAGTCAAGTACAAGACTGGTTCATTTTGTTTTTATAGCCTTCACTTATTGTAAAGGAAGAAGCTGGAGTTCTATATTATCCCTTGATTCACATTAACAGTTTTCTACTCAAGCTTTATACCTCCCTTACGTTTCCTACAGGGACATGAATGGTATAGCGGCTTGATGAATACAAAGGGATACAGAATGGTGTGAAGAAAATAAAACAAGCTTTGAAGTCAAAATTAGTTTACACTCAAATTCCCCAAACTTAAGCTAGTAAATTACTGTCCCTCTCTGAGCCAGTCTCCTAATCCATCTAAGGGAAATATTACCACCTGCATCACAGGATTCTCAGTAAGAATCAAAAAAGATAACATATGAGGTTTACCTGCTACATTTAAAAATTTACTTTAGACTCTATTTCCATTTTTTTAACTTACCTCATAATGTGAAATCCTTTGTGATTCAAACTGTAGCACCACTCCACATACATTGCAAAAATTATCTGTAAAAAGTTCAGCCTTTTCCTGTTCATTCCAAGTTGTATCTATGAATAAAATAAAGGAGAGACTATATATCCCATTAATGAATATTTAGAAGTATCATTTTCATTCTTCAAGTATATATTGTTTCATATGTCACCTCAAATCTGAGTGCTTGTGGGGCCACTATAATAGCTTTTTGCTTATCAAGTATGCAATTGAATATGGGCATATTATGTCTGCCTCTAATAACTGATATGGCAAAAGTTACTTATTCAGTATGATAAGTCTAGGCGATACCATTCCATAGGAAAAGTTATGGGGGTACAAGTAACTTCATGAGCTTCATGGAATGATTTGGGGCACCAATAATGACAGGCAGGATTAAAACACACAGCCTTGGAATTTTGTGTTTTACAGCAGGCAATCCTAAGAGAGGCATTGTTTTAAGACTGTCACATATCTGGACCTATGACTCCAATGTTATGAAAAAATCACGTGGAACCACAGACAAACTTTTCCCATAGTGGGCAAGCATACTCCTTCATTGTACAAACACTAGCACACTCATCTGGCCAAACAGGTCTCACACGCCCCCTCCAAAGCTATAAAATAATGTTCATATACTAACATCTAGAAATAATGCTATATAGTATTTCTCACTGTGATAAATAACACATACCAAAACTTTCTGCATTTACATTTGAGGTCCATGTGTCTATCTAAAGTTCTTAACAGCTGCAATGTATTCTGCCAAAGTTTATCTATTAGGGTATACATCTCAAAACATCAAAATTTTGCTTGTTATTTGTCTATTTAAATGAAAAAGCTTATACCCCATATACTTTCATGGAAAAATGTCAATGATATATTAAATGGATAAAAGTAATAAAACAATAAATATAATATATCCAATTCCCAACACTAACAAAAATGAAATACACACTACATATAAAAATATGGAAAAAATATAAATTTAAAAGTGGTTAACTTTATAAAGTAGGGCTACAAAAAGAACAGAGAGCGAAAATTGAACTTTTTATTGTCTATTCAACTGTCTTAATTTTTTCGAAATGCATGCGGGACTTTCTATTTAAAAACCTTTAGAGATACTTGTTTTAAAAGTTATGTTGGGTATCTTCAACTAAGCTTAAATTTCACTACCACTGTATGAACTAAAAAAAAAAGTCTTACTTTAAAAATTGCAGAGTTCAAGAATAAATGTAATTAGGAAAATGTCAGAAACGACTTGATGAACAGTTAAAAATTCATCCCTATAACATACAGTGTCTCTTCTGAATTATTTTTAAAATATATGACTTATTTAACTTTGACTCTAAAATCAGCATGGTGAAGAGTTTAACTAACATGTATTTCAGGACTTTCCTTGTTTCAGAATTAAACACTATGCAATCTGAGCATAGTGGTAAGATCTTGAACTTACTATTAAAATATGTAATAATAAGTAAATATCATTTGGTGGCAATGTAACTTACCATAGAGGGGAAGTTTTCTTTAAGAAGACAAAAGGAAACTACAAATTTAGACATTTGAGAATTCCTAAAATTTAACACTCATGTCTTTCCTATATTAACCTTTAATTCCAGATTTCACCACTTCTAATAATCAAACTTTGAAACTGACACTCGAGCTGGGAACTACCCAAGGCTGAGTATTTTAACTCAGCCTTTCATTACAGGTGCCCCAGATCATTTCCATGAAGCCCATGAAGTTACTGGTGCCCCTATTATTTTTCCTTTAAAATGGTATAGCCTAGACTTATTGCCTTTGAATAGTTTCCTCAAACAAGTTCTCGGTCTGTTTTTCTTTATTAAATGTCATAGTATTCCAGGCTCAAAATCACAGCCATTCTTCTCCCCAGCAAATCACTGTTTCATGTCAAATCCAGCTTATAATGTTATTTTATATCCAACTTTTAATTTCCCATAACACTACCCTAGTTCAGGCCCTCAATGTCTTTGGGAATCATTTAGCTTTATTGATATTTATTGAGGTTAGTTTCAAAGTACTATGGTAGACATTTTGAAAGAGATAAGAAAAAAAATGAGCACTTATTGAAGGCCTTTTATATGTCAAGCAAAATAACTCTTACAACTATCAATTAGTACAGAGATGCAAAGTACAACATAAGAAATATAGTCTTAGGCCGGCCAAATGGCGCATTGGTTAAGAGCTGGTTTGGGATGCCAGAGGACCCCGGTTCGGATCCCACATGTGAGGGCCAGTGACACTGCCCTCCACAGCTAAGATGCTGAACAACAGCTCAACCTGGAGCTGGGCTGCCGTGAGTCACCAGCAAAAGCGTAGGCTGCATTCCCTGTTGCAGTGGGTTGCCATGGGCTACCGTGTGTAGCCAGCAGCCAGAGTGAGCAGCCAGCAGCTGCCATGCGCAGCTGTCCAGAAACCGGCGACTGATCTGCCTCGCCCGGGAAGAGCGCAATGATGGTGCAACTTGGGCCAGTGAAGTAATGTCTTCCACAACTAGACTGAAGAACAAATGGACAGCAATTTGTCTGTTCTCGTTCCCTCAATTCCCCAGCGCTGTTCCCATCCCCCAATTCCCCAATTAAACAAAAAGAAATATAGTCAATAATATTGTAATAAATATGTATAGTACCAGGTGGGTACTAGATTTATTGGGGTGAATCACTTCATAAATTATATGAATGTCTAACCATTATGCTGTACACCTGAAACTAATATAAAATATTCCATGTCAACTATAATTGGAAATTAAAAATATATAAATAGAAATTTTAAAAATAACTCTTACACCTTTAGTCCTTAAAACAAATCTGCAAGGTAGGTAGTATTTCCCACATTGTGAATTCAGGTCAGGAAATTGGGATTCAGTGAAATCAATATAATTTGTCACATGTGTTATTTGGTGCAGCTGGAACTTAAACTTTATCTTGATTTTTTCCATTATACATACATAATCGTCCCACATGTTGGAAATGACAAAGCAAGTGAATAATTCCTAATCTCAAGGAATGTACAATTTAGTAAGCAAGATGTGTACAGAAAGAAGTACGAGGTGTGATCAAACAATATGAATGTTTAAATAAAAAAATGTATTACAGTAAAAGACATTGCCATTCTTGCCACTTTCTGAAGCAGTTCTGGAAGTCCTCTTTCATAAGTCTCTTTAGTTGAGCTGTCATGACTGCTTTAATGTCCTGAATCAATTCAAAACATTTACCTTTTTGTGGTCATTTTGACTTTGGAGAAGAGCCAGAAGTTTGCACACTGCCAGATCCGTGAATAAGGTGGATGAGGACACACTGTAATATTTTTATTTGACATAAATTGCCATACGAGAAGCATGTGTGACACAGAGTCTTTCCGTTGTGATAAAAAAAATACAGTGAATGCTGCTGCTGAGTGCCATCCAATGGAAAGGCAGGGATCTTCAGTACAGGAAGCAGCGCGTCAAGTACCATCCAATGGAAAGGCAGGGATCTTCAGTACAGGAAGCAGTGTCGAACCTTAGTCACAGTGTGTGACAAGTTTCAACTTGTTCTGTGCAGTTAGTTGGGTGTGAGCTACGTATGAGAGCTGTATTTTATTTATTTCTATTTGGGGGGAATCTAATAGTAGTTATTAAACTTTTTAAATATTGACTTATTTACAGGCTTTTAAAAAAATTTTATTAGTTTCAGGTGTACAAAACAACATTAGACATTTACACCACTCACAAGAAATTGTTTTTAAGTGTGCTGTAAATCACAGATCACGAAGAAATGCATTAACATGAAATGGGCAAATGTTTTCATCCTCCATTATGACAATGCTCCGTGTCACACATCACTTCTGGTATGGTAATTTCTGTCAAATAAAAACATTATGGTATGTCCTCATCGATGTGATTCACCGGATCCTGCACCATGTAACTTTTGGCTTTTCCCCAAAGTCAAAATGACCACTAAAGGTAAACATTTTTAATCAATTCAGGACATCAAGGCAGCCATGATACTGCAACTAAAGACAATCATAAAAGAGGGCTTCCAGAACTGCTTCAGAAAGTGGCAAGAACGATGGGGTAAGTGTGTTTGAAGCACGGGGCAGTATTTTGAGAGGGATTAATGGCAATGTGTCTTTCACTGTAATAATTTTTAAATTTAAATATTCACTGTATTTATTTTATCACACCTCATACGATCCCAAGATCAAAATGTCATAAGAGTTATAAGACATAAGGTACAATGGATTCCTGCTGAGGTGTTTGGGAAAAGCTTTCTAGAGAAGAACAGGTTTTAAACTAAGTTTTAAGAGATGTGTAAAATTCAGATAAAAACAATGAAGGTATTTGGTGGGGCAGACAAGAGTATGAAGGATTAAAACTGAAAGCTTAGAATGGGGCAAACTATAATTGGCTTCATTAGGGCATCTGGATTTAATTCTGCATTCAACAAGGAAATATGGTAACTAAAAATGGGAATATGAGTTTGGAATCAGGGGCAGGCAAGAGGTCATGAGGCTTGAACCAGAAGAGGGCAGCAGGCACAGAAAGCAAGGCATGAATATGACGAATAGCTATCAAAACCAGAGAGTATGAAAGCCTGAGGTTAGAACTTACTATTATTACCGGCCAACCAAGCAGCCCTCCCACCGAGAAACTTTTAAGTTTTCTTTCCTATAGAAATGTTAAGTCTCCTCCCTAGTTCCTTAGTTTCTTAGCTCTTGGCTTTGATTACTTTTCTAACCAGTTTGTGAATCCTAAAGATTGCTCCTAGCCTGAATCATAGAATTCTCCTATCCCCCTGCTTCTTGATTGCTTTGTAAATCAGTTTCTGAATCCTTAACAATAGAAGTCTCCACACCCTTGCTTCAGATAACTACTTGAAAGCCTGTGACTTCCTAACATCCCCCCAGGCCAGTAAGATAAATGCCAAACCCACTCTGGGCCCAGACAACTGACGCCACCTGAGTGACAGGCTGAATGGCCACAGGATTCATGAGAGCTAACAGATTTATTAATTAAAATCTATTTTTCCTCATTCAGGGGGCCTTGGGGTTACAGAGGATACCCCAGCAAGATTCTCAGTCACAACCAAAGAAGCCAACATAGTCTTCCAGGCAGATCTCGAGACCCTTTCTTTTCATCTGTGATCAGCTAGGGTGAGAGTTCCGTGAATCCCCCAATAAGAAGGGACAGCTCTACGCCCCTGCCCAGCAGGAAGCAGATACAGAAGAAAAGACCTCCTGTCCCTCAACTTCCTATAGAGATTTTATGGGGATCATGCCTCTCAAGGGGAAAACAAGGCAGGCAGTTAGAGGCAGGCATTGGGTCTCTGCATTCCTGCACATCCTAGAGTGCACGCCAAGGAGACCTCCCCTCTACACCCAAAATTCGCCTTTGTATTGTAATTACCTACCCCTGTGGGAAAACAAATGGGCACAAAATACCCAACTAGATCAGACCAGTCACTCACACCTGTGCAGTACCTATTGTCAATCACAGGTGCTAATCAAGTGGTCCCACACCCATGGAGAAACAGCCTATTCTAGAGAAAGGGGATAAACTCCAAGTCCTGGGAAGTCTCCCCTGCTCTTTTTGACCATTTCTTCCCTTTTTGAACCCCTTCCTCCCTTTTTTGAGCCTTCTGAACCTCGCCTTTGCCCGTGGCCCACTCCAAACTCTTTGAGATGTACTATCTCTTATAATAAACTAGTTTTTACTCCAGTATCTGGTTCAATTCTTTGCTTGAGTTGCCAAGGACCTGGACTTTGCTCCAGAAGGGCCCACTGTCCGACAACATTATGAATATAACAAACTGTTAGATCCATTACATTTAACCTTAAGCAATGTTGTTCCTGATGCAAGAAGTGGAGCTTTGACCTTACATGCGATAAATTCACCTACAATTACTTGTCAATGGCAAATTCTTTGTGGGTGTAACATAAGAAATGTGTGGATGTTCTGACTTCAGTGTATCAAAAATCAAAATACACAAAAATATGAAATGAAGAAAGAAGCTATCGTAGTGAAGGTGCACATTAAAATGTACTTAAAACATGGTTAATGAAAATAAATAAAACATCCTTAAAAGGATGTATCCTCATTTTCTTTAAATAGCGTGCTTTCCTAATCAATTCAAATATGACCCCGAGTGGTAAACACAATGTGATATATAGATGATGTATTACAGAATTGTACACTTGAAACGTATGTAACTTTACTATTGTTACCCCAATAAACTTTAATTAAAAAAAGAAACCCTCCTTTAATGTCTCATCTTGATATTCAACAGCAATAATAATATAATTATTGTTAAAAGTCTACATTCAAAATCTCAGAACAAATCTCCATGTAAAAGTCATTCTTGGGGCCGGCCGAGTGGCGCGATGGTTAAGAACTCGCTTGGGATGCCAGAGGGCCCCGGTTCGGATCCCACATATGAGGGCCAGTGACACTGCCCTCCACAGCTAAGATGCTGAACAACAGCTCAACCTGGAGCTGGGCTGCCATGAGTCGCCGGCGACGGCGTGGGCTGCAGTCCCTGTGGCAGTGGATTGCCATGGGCTACCGTGTGTGGCCAGCAGCCAGCGTGAGCGGCCAGCAGCCGCAGTGAGCGGCCGTCCAGAAGCCGGCGACTGATCTGCCTCGCCAGAGAAGAGCGCAATGATGGTGCCAACTTGGGCCAGTGAAGCAACGTCCTCCACAACTAGACTGAAGAACAAAACGACAGCAACTTGTCTGTTCCCCTTTCCCCAATTCCCCAGAACTGTTCCCATCCCCCCAATTTCCCAATAAAAATCTAAAAAAAAAAAAAAGTCATTCTTAATCAGAGTTTCACATGAAATTCACATGCACAGCTTTTCAAAATCATACATGCTGAATTAAAATAAAAATCTCTGTGGGTAGTCCAATCCACCCACAAGTGATTCTGATAATCAATCATGTTGGGGCTCACTGCCCTACAGGACAGGCTCAGATCCTCACACATAATGTCTGTCCAATATCTCTTTGGTGACTGAGCTAATTTATATAAAGGTCTTGTCACCTAGAATTATACTTATCAAGCTAACTGTGCTTTACTCTAACCTAAAGAGATTCTTTTTTAAAGGAAGGAAGGAAAGAAAAAGGAAGAAAAGAAATAAAAATCGAATATTCCTTGGCATTACCTCAAATCCATTTAAATCTCCAGGGTTGAGGCCCAAGAATCTGTTTTTAAATAGGGTTCCCAAGTAATCTCTTCAACAGCCAACCTAGTGATCCTAGTTCAACCTTCCACTAAGGTAGTTCTCAACCCTGGCTACACATTAAAATCAAATCACCTAGGTTGTTTTTAAAACATACCAATGTCCAGGCTCTACCCCAGGCCAATTAACCAGAATCTCTGGGAGCGATTCCCAGTCATAGTTTGTTGTGTTTATTTTGTTCTTTTCAAAGCTCCCCAGGTGATTCTTTTGCATAATAAAAGTTGAGAATCATTACTAAACTTTTAGCAGCCAAATTTTCATGTGCTTTTGTTGTACTGAAATCTGTTTTCTTAGAATAGGGGGTCTCAAGCTTTAGTGTGCATCAGAATCATCTGGAAAGCATGTTAAAAGATATTACTGTACCCAACTGCAGAATTTCTGATTCAACGGTTCTGGGATGGGGGCCCAAGAATGTACATTTTTTAAAAGATCCCTGGTGATGCTCTTGCTGCTGGTCCAATGACCACTCTTTGAGAATGACAGTCTTAGAGCTTCCACTGGTCCTAGTTCTAGTCCTTGAAACATGGTAAGTATAATCACTCTTCTAAAATGGAAATCCTTAAGTATTTTAAGAGAATTGTTTTCCTTTATTCCTTCCCTCCCTCTTTAGCTTGTTTGTGAATTGATCCCAGTTCCTGTCATGCAGCATAATTTCAAGTCCTCTCATTAGTTTGCCTAAATCCATACCATTCATAAAGTGTAACATAAACACAATCACCCTAATGGGGTCACTATAACAACAAACAGGTAAAATGAGATCATCACTTTCTTTTTTAAATTGTTGAATAAAAACACCATCTTAACCATTTTTAAGTGTACAGTTCAGTAAAGGATGCTTACCTCCTTATTTTAAATATTTCTCTTATATTAATATAGCCTAAGATAGCTTCACCATTTTTTGGTCACATCATACAGTTGAGTCTGGCTATGCTATCTTTTGACTAAAATATGAGCTACTTTTTCACCTGGAGCTAGTTATAAACTCTGTCCCTCCAGGACATAGTTATATAGAAACTTTTCTGAACCCCCAAACAGGCCCAATATAAATTTATATTTATCCCATTTACCTAGTTGTAGTCTACCAATCATTCTAGGTTCTCAAGATTGTTTAAATCCTTACTCTGTTGACTGGAGGCTTCATGGAAGGTGGCTTTTTACTGAGAACAATTATATGTGATGAGGTATTGTTTTTCACAGGCCACTCCACACTGTCAAATTCTCCTCAGGCTAAATTTGACATGATTGTGATGATTTCTACTTTCTTTCTTTTTTTTTTTTAATTTATTTATTTATTTATTGTTAGTTTCAGGTGTACAGAACACTGCAATAGTTACCCTTTTCACCCTCACAAAGTAACAACCCCCCACCCCCCATCCACTGCCTTCCTTCCCCCATATCATGCTTATCTATTACAATTCCATTGAATCCGTTCCCGCACTCTACTCCGTGTCCCGAGGTTATATGTATATATAATTATAGTTGACATAC
>NW_017732987.1:34190-62842 GCF_001890085.2 Hipposideros armiger | reverse complement strand
CCTGTGGCAGTGGGTTGCCATGGGTACCGTATGTAGCCAGCAGCCAACGTGAGCGGCCAGCAGCCAACGTGAGCGGCCAGCAGCCGCAGTGAGCGGCCGTCCAGAAGCTGACGAATGATCTGCCTCACCTGGGAAGAGACCAATGACGGTGCCAATTTGGGCCAGTGAAGCAACATCCTCCACATCTAGACTGAAGAACAAAACGAGAGCAACTTGTCTGTTCCCCTTCCCCCAATTCCCCAGCACTGTTCCCATCCCCCCCAATTCCCCAATAAAAATCTTTAAAAACCAAAAAAAACCCCAAAAAACAAAAACAAACAAACAAAAAAGAAACATGTATCTGATTCACAAAAGATGCTAAATAAATGTTCTTTAGACCCCACTCTACCCCCATCACCACTATTTGAGACATGATGTTTGGACTCCCAGAAATAAATGGACTATAGCCAATTTTGAAAGTTGGAGAGGAAACTGGTGATAGTACAGATGTTTTCCAGCCTGTCTCGGGGGAAAGCCTAGAAGGGCAGGCCAAACTCAGGGGTGAAGATATTAAATTAGGTGTCAGGTAAGCAAATGACGCTGGCTGTGAGGAAGATAGCTGAGACAGCAACTAATGTTTAGTGTCACTACATGCCAAGAACTAAAGTAAATGTTATTGCAAAGAACTTTTTGGTAGGAATGGGGACCAAGGTATATCTGAAAAAACTTGGGGGTATGTATCTTCCTCTCATTCCTTCTTTTCTTTATAGTCTCTGCATGTCTTTTCTCTTCATTAACTAGTGAGAATATAAAACAAATGTATGCATTTTTACTGGTTGGTTGTTAGATATGGGCTTATACTGATTCTTAATTCCAAAACCACTAAGAGTTGTAAAAAACACTTCAATGAGAGACTGCATTAGTCTTGATTCTGCTATTAACTAGCTGTGTGACTAAGAACATATCAAAACCTTTCATATTTCCATTTCTAAAGTTTCTTTTGTTCTTGACTATATATGGGTTCATCAGCATCAATGGGAAATACTATATTTTAGATAGGAATACATACAGAAGCAAAATTTTGGTGGAGCACTTACAGAAAGACCCAAATATCTTAGCTGCTTCCAAATAATAAATATATCAGGAAACACAAAAGATGATTTGAAGTTTTAAGGAGGTATACAGTTCATACAGACCTCAAGAGCCTAAAATTCAAAAGGTCCCAACATTTCTTCCTTACTCTATTATCTACATTTCATTGTCTATGTACTAACCCTAAAGCTGGCTCTCTCCGAAGTATTTCTTTGCAAAAACACACATAGCATTCCTATTACCAAGTACAATATTTTAGCCATTATAGCTAGTGTCAAAAAGAAAAAAAAAGAGTATTATTTTGGTTATAATTTAGGTATACGTGGCTCAGTTTTCTCCCCTGACAAACACCAAATTCATGGCAGATGGTCCTGCATCTTTCAATCTAATTTAGTTAGAAGTTAGGAGAGCTAGGGTTAAAACATCTAAATAGATTACACATTAGAATACCCAATGACAAAATACCGAATGCTGTGAAGTGTGTCTTCATCTTTCATCTGCAGCAAATAACCTTCTTTGAACATGAGAAGGTAAACACCTCCAGGTTAATTTTAGGCATATTTTACTATTCCCAGCATAGCACCTCTCAACTGTTCTTCATTCCCTGACCCATTTGAATTTTGTATGCTATGATGAACTTGGGGGCAAAAAGATATATGGGAAGCAAGATTTTATACTCAGAATCAAAGCTCAGCTGAATGCAACTTGGTAGTATGATCTTAATGATGCAATGGCACTCTCAGATATGGACCGAGATATACTGTCTTTGAAACATACAGGAGTTTCTGATGCTGATACCATTCCTTTTTGTTTTAACATAAAACAAAAGCAGTGGGTATTAAGGAAATACTGTCAAAAACTAGGTTCAAAATGGGAAGAGAGCCTAAGTCTGAAATGGAGTTAGGGCTTAAACTGATAGGATATGCAAAAGATAAAATAAAACCAATATTTCATGCATGGTCCCATTTACACTCAGAGTATAAGATGGTAAAATTACTTTGCAGTGCTGTGCTCTTGTAGCCACAATAAACTGCACTTTCTCAGGTTTTCATATGTTAACAAATTAAGCATAACTTTTATTTTTTTAATTTTTTAATTTTTTTAATTTTTTTAGCTGAGCCATCCTGCTACCTGTTGGCAGCTCAGCGGCTGCTCAGCTCGGGCTGGACTCGAATCGCTGTTGCTCAGAGCTCAAACTCTTGAGCGAGCTCTTAACCAACTGAGCCATAAGCATAACTTTTAAATATCTGTTATTTTCCAGGAATTAGACGCACTAAAAGTTCTTTAGAGTGGAGAAATATGGTCATGTAACAAAACTGTGACCTACATGTACAGAGTTTCAGTCTGGGACAATGAAAAAGTTCTGGAGATGGATAGTGGTGAAAGTTGCATAATGTGAATATACGGAATTTCACACTTAAAAGTGCTTAAAGTGGCATTTTTTATATTATATTTTACCACAATAAAAAAATAAAATATTTTAAAAAAGACAAAAGCACCTTCTTCTCTCTGAACCAAGGCATGAAGGACAGTTGTTCCACATCAATCCATCATGCATAGGAAACTACATGAACAAGTAATAAACCTTTGTTTTGCTACTATGACGCAGCGATCCTATCTTGAATATCATTCATGAGCGTTATTTCAAATGAACAAGTGGTTTGTGACAAATTATAAATGAGATCTGATAAGAGCGTTTATGTATTCAATGCTCCTACAATTTGATTATATTTACCTGTGGCTTTAGCCTTTGGTGAGAAAATGAATCAACCAATTTTCTATGAATGAAAGTGTTTAATCTCTTTTATTTCCTTCCTACAAGGAATGTTTACATGACTTGAGAAAATAAAATTTCATAATAATTTGAAATGGGGAAAATTATGACCTATCACACTGGGTAGTAGGAAAAAAATAAGCTTTTTAGTTGGTCAAACAGATTCAAATCCCATCTCTACCCATAACCATATAACCTTGAGCAAATTATTTAACCATGTTGAGCCAGTTTTTTTTTTTTCATCTAAGGAGTACAGAAATACAATGTCTGTCCAGGATGTGAATATTAAATTTTAAAAAATGATTAACACATGTAGGCACTTGGTAAAGTATGCTTGTTTACTAATCTAGAAGCTTTGAACATTTTACTTAATATTATATATAATCATCTTATTTCAGATCAGAGTAATTTTAGAGATCATCTAGTCGAGCGTTTCTCAATCTCAGTACTATTGTTACTTTGGGCCAGATAATTCATGGTTGTGAGGGGCTGTTCTATGCATTGCAGGCTGTTTAGCAGCATCCTCAGCCTCTACTAACTAGAAGTTGGTAGCATTCCCCAGGTGTGACAACCAAAAATATCTTCAGACATTGCCACATGTCCCTGGTGGGGAAAAATTGCCTCCAGTTTATAAATGATTAAGCCTAATGTCCTCATTTCAAAATGAGGAAGCTAAGGCCCAGAGAGGTTATAGGAAGTAAAGGACTGAGGAAGCTAAAATTTAAAAGATACAATTCTAGATTCAGGTGGATTTAGGCCATGAAGAAAATTCCAGCAGTCTGGGGGAGACATTAATAACAAAGGAGGTTCTTAAGTCAGTGAAATACAAATGTGAGTGCTAATTATGCAGATTCTATGGCCTCCGGCATTATTAAAATCCCCTATGTTGTTATAAAAATAGCCAATACACCCTTAGAGATAACCTCCCAGAAACATTTTTGACGAAAAAGGATTTTTAAAAACAGCTGACTTGACCTTTGCAATCTTTTAATACCATCATAATCTTAAGAACGAATGAGGGAGCTCGACACTAATTTATAGGAGACAGTGCTACCCTTGTCAACATGTTTTAACTCTCTTTTTTCCCTAAAGGTCACACCCCCATTAAGGAGTTTTCAGAGATATTAACTGTGCCAGAAATAAAGATCTGTAACTGTCAGCATTATGAACGCTCATAGCTATAATGCTATCTAGTATCCTACTTTCACAGGTTATACGATTAGTACCTGACCTTTGAGTTTGGCAAGTTTTGGTTACTTTACACAGATTACCACAATCAATAATAATAATAATAATAATAATAATAATAATAATAATAGGCTTTCCCATGGCATATTTACAATTTTAAAATACAACGGAACTAACAAAACAATTGGGAGTACTAGTTATATGTTTAATGTTTACTAATTCCTTGACCTTCATAATCGTTAAGTATTCTGTGGCTAGCTAGCTCAGAAAACATGCTTGTGATATTAAAAACTGAATTCGAATCCTATTTAAATCCATTAATTTACTTGATCCCATGAAGCTACTTTGCATTAGAAAGCCACCATGCCATTCATTCCAAAAGGTTGGTAAATGTGAATGGATCCGCCAGACTGGTTTCAGGTGGAGAAGAATCAAAGTTCATATGCTAAAAGATATGTGATGGATACAGTAGGGGGCATGCTTAGTAAATATTTTCACATATTGACACCTAGTAAAGACAGAAGGTCAGAAACTAAGAAATGGTCATTAACCTGTCTCCAAAGATCCCCACCCTGCCAAATGCAGAGAATTAAATATTAATTCTAACAGTTTGCTAATTATTCTTCCTAGATAGCAACAGATTTACAATATAATGTGTTTTAGTGTGCTTGCAGTTTATAAGCCACCATGGGCAGAGTATAGATTTATAAGAAAAAATGGAACAATCCTGATGGTTTAGGAGTCTAACTAGTTATATTTAAAACTGCATTTTCCCCAATTAGTTTATTTATTAATTTTATAATTTTACCATCAAGCACTACTTTGAACTCCTTAATATAACTATCTAATTTGTCTGTATATTCTCAGCACTGAGCACACTGAGCGACACACACACACATACAGGTGCTCAATAAATCATTCCTGAATAAATAAAGGAAAGGCTATTAGCTAGGTTTTCTTATGGCGGACTTGAAACTTGACTGAATATGGAGAAAAAAGGAAAGCCTTGTTCAGTAATTGCTATGCAAAGGGATTATTAACTGAATAAAAAGCCAGAATGTCCTCCAGTCTAAAACAGAACCCATTTAATAATTTATTTTTCTTTAAAGGAAGAGGTAAATAAAAAACAGCGTTTTTATTTTTGTTTTGATTTTTACTATAATTATATCAGGGACATCCATACTAGATGAAAATTCATTTTTGAGCCATTTAAACTTTTTTTAAACTTCACTAAATGAAATATAAAGTATCCTGCAAAATCTCATGACTCCTCTTAACCATAAACTCTGAGTAGGTATGTGTCTTTTCATATGTCTGATCACTTGGCATTTCTTTTGCTTGTTGTTTTGTTTTTAGGCTGATTGCCCAATTTCCCATTTGTAACCTTTCAAAGCTTCTAATCTTCCCTGCTTTGCAATTTCTAATCTCCACTGACATTTGCTCATTACCAACCCAAAACAGATGAGATCCTCAGGAATGTTAGCTATCCTTGAAGATGGATCTGCAAATGCTTTAGCAAGCCACTTTTAATGGTCTTACCTAGAGTGGAATTGTAACAATTAGAATCTTGATAATTCTTTGCCACTTTTTAGAGCAATCTCCTAACTCGGATAAAAAAAAAAGATATTGGCACACCACCAAGCAACATTTTTCTCTCTTCTCCTTTATCCATTATCATAACTGGCAACCATTTATGGGCTTTATAAATAGCTAAACAAAAATATTTTCAGACTTCATAGTGTTTTAGGCAGTGTATCAATGCAGAACTGCAAAGTCATGGTTCATACTGTCAAATCTGAATGAAATCAACCTCAGAGTCTGGCTAGTTCAAAACCTCTATTTCAGAAATGTCAAAACCCAAATCCAGCAAGCTTGGGCTCTTCTGTTCAGGGTCACAAAATCTAGCAGATAAACTAACAACAGAACCTAGGTTCACTGTACCAGACTCATGCACTAGGGCTCTCCTCATTTTATCAGCTAGCAACAGTGTAGACAAAGTATTGCTGCTACATTGTAAATGTTTATCTCTTAAAGTTGTTAATACCTGCACATATTCAAAGATACTATAACCAAGCCAGTGACAGAGCCAGGCAAAAAGCCATTTTCTCCATGAAATACTAGTCCTAAACCTTAATGTGAAAAGGCCATGAGAGCAAAACTGAATTGTGATCTTGACTCCCTATAACACTGTTCTCTCCTTCTTGCTGATTATAAAAAGTTTGGTATAAAAACAAAAAAATCCAAATTTCATATTTTCATCCCAGAATTGTACCAATCCAGGGTGACTGAGAACACTATCCTTTCAAAGGTTGCCTTCAATAAGAGTTAATAAATAAAAAACATTGTATTACAATGTATTTCTAATTTCCATATTTAGTAAGTGGCATTTATGTAATGTGCCTATGACACATATTGTAAGGGACTTTTTTTTTTTACTGCTTTGCCTTTCCTCCAAAGTGAAAGGTGTGAAAAGATATGGAATAGCACACAGGGATGTATTATTCAAGATAAATTCTTTAGGTATAGAAATGTTGAATAACTATAGTGTGCACCTGCAACTAATATAATATTGTATGCTAGCTATATTTCAATTAAAAATTTAAAAGAAAATCATTTTTATGGGATAATTTTAATGGGGCATCCTAAGAAAAAGGAACTTAAAGTATTCTACTCTATTTTGGTGTCCACCATCTTTCACTTTGGAGGCAGGTTAGCAACATAAGGTAACACAGTGAATACTGGAATACGAAATTTATGATGGCAAAATACTGAGATCTTCTCCAGTGAAATCGGTTTCAACCATCTAAGAAGCATTTCTAAATGCTGCTTTAAAACACATTTCAATGGCAAATTTTACAGTTTGCTATTCGTAGGCTATTTACAAGTATATAATACTTTGTGGGAACTAGATAACACTTATACTGAAATAGTCAAGAAATATGTTAGGCGTAATATGTGTTGGTAGGCACAACAGCACTTATTAAAACCAAAACCACCTTAAAGATGGGCCCATAAACCTTGCTATACAAGGTCACACTCTCAAATAACCAAGGAAAATTCTCCAAAGTGATTCCTCAAATCTGTGCTTCTGCCACACTCTCTTCCTCTCCTTTCCTCAGTACAACTCCCTCCTCCACCAGACCCTACGATCGCTAAAATCCAACAGATCCTACTTGAAAGCTCAAGAATACATTCTAGCCTCCCCAAATGCCTGACCTCCTCCTCTCTTCTTAAATAACGCTACTGCCAGTTTGCACACTGCAGGATGCTGAATTTCACCAAAGGGGGTTTTCCTCCCTCTGATTTCTTTGGCTTTTTCTCTTTTGATCTCTGCCCCCTTTTTCCTTCAGTCTTCTTCCCTTTCCCTCATCCTCTGGTTCCACAGCACTTGCACCTTGCCTCCTCTCTTTTACGAAATCAAACCTCAGCTTCCTAGAGCATACTAAGGCGCCCTGGCTGGGAGAGAAATTATGTGGGTTTTGTTTTCTTTTTTCCCCTTCAAATTCCTGCCTTGTGAATACCTGCAGTTCCTTTTCCTGGGGGGGCCCATCCTTTTCGGGGAAGAAGTAGGAAAGCCCCTCTCGACTTCAGTCCATCTTGCACACTCGGGGATACTATGGTGGGGCGGGGCGAGCTTGGCCTTAACTGCGCCACAGCAGGTGGGGGGTGGGGCGCTAGCGAACCGCGCCCAGTCCGATCTCGGGCTGGCTGGAGAGGCAGCGAAAGAGATGGGGCCGCCCCCACACCCCGGGACGGGAACTCACCTTCTTTGAGGCAAGGGCGGGTGTCTACTTTAAAACTACTGCCCCCCCTCCCCGCCGCCGCCATAGTGGAGCCGCCAGAGCCGCCGCCAGAGCCGCCGTCACTACAGCCACCGGCAGGCGAGCGGACTGAGTTGGAGGTGGCGGAGGAGGCAGGCACAATCACTGCCGCCGCCGCCGCCGCCGCCGCCTTCGCCGCCGCCGCCCAGGCGGTGGAGGAGGAGGAGGAGGAGGAAGAGGCGGCAGAAACGGTAGCTTCCTGATAGGAACACTCTGCAGCCAGCGGTGTGATTGTGCTCCGCGTCGCCGCCATCGCAGCGAGACGCGGACAATCGCACTTGCGCTTCGCTCCCGTTAAGATCCTTTAACCCCGCCTCCCGCTCAGCACCGCCCCCTTAGCCCCTCTTTTCCCGGCTTCAGCTCCAGCCTCGGTCTCGCTGCTTCTCTACGCCAGTAAGAACGCTTTGGACCCGCGGGCCACCTCGCCCCTCCTCCCCACTGTTTGGCCTCAGGCGCCTCCCTTGGAGGGGAAGCGAAGATGGCCAAGGGCAAAGGGCAAAAAGCGCGGGATGTGAAAGCACGTGGGCCTCGCACAGTGAGGCTCTTCCCTTGAAGGAGCTCACTAAAACCAGTTGAAGGGGGAATGAATGACTGGAAGCCAATTGATTCCACCTCCAAAGTATCTGTAAAATACATCTCCTGTCTTTTTTATAGTCCTCAGTACAGAGTACAGGAATAAGTGGCATCCTTAGACATGACGTATTTTCATCACGTGCCCATTCACGACTGCTTGTTTATCAAACTACCCATCTAAATTGAAATAAAAACCTGGGAATCTGGCTCCCAACCAAAACACCAGAATATTGCTGATAATTTAAATCTCCTCACCATCTTTTCCCCAATTCCCCTCCCAAAGAAACCAATATCTTGGTTTATATTTATTATTTTATGCTCTTTTTACATATATTTTTATCACATAGATGTATGCTTAAACAATATTGCTTAGTTTTGCTTTTTGGGTTTTTTATTGTTAATTTCAGGTGTACAATGTGAAGGGTGAAAAGGATAACTATTGCATTGTTCTGCACACCTGAAACTAACAATATTGCTTAGTTTTTATTGTTTTCAAATTTCACAAAAATTTATATCTTTTCTAGGTAGCATTTTGGGACTTGTTTCTTTCCCTAAACATTTTGTTTCTAAGCTTTATACATGAAGCTGTAGTTCATTTACTGTCAATGCTATGTAATATCTCACCCATTCCTCTGTTATTTGGGTATGTATCCTGGTGCATCTGTGCAAAAGTTTCTTTTGGGTATGCACTCCTTTCCAGTCTCACTTTCATTGCCCTAGTTGAAGTCTTCATCATCTCTTTTCAGATCTATGGCGTCCGTCCCACTGGCCTCCTTTCCTCTGATTTCAATCCCTCCAATTTATTGTCTGTCATTTATCACTAGCTCCCCATTGCTTGTTGAATAGTCAAAGGTCACAGGTTCGCACTACTTCCCTGACCTCATGCCCTTCCACTGCCCACACCTCACCAATCTTTTACTTTATAATTCAGCAATGTTAAATCTCCTTACAGACTCCTGTGAAGATTACGGTTTTTTCATGATGCAATGTTATTATATATATTGTTCCTTCTTTCTGAAATGTCCCTTTCCTTACTTTAGGCACCTGCCTAGCAAACCCTTATACCCCCCTTGAAACCCACATAATACATCTGTTCCTCCAGGTAACCTGTTCTATCCCTGCTTAAATTTAATTCCACCCTCCTCTGTGCTACACCCATATCTTGTGCATATTTGTATTGTGTGCCTCTCTTCTCGATAACCTGGGACCATTTTGAGACAAAAGACAGTTTGCTTTATTTTTGACTCCTCATGCTCCAGAGTAGCAAAGTTCTAGGGCAAAGGTTGCAAACCAGTGGACTTTAGGCCTAGGTCCCTAAGTCCCTAGATATGGCCTACATGTATGTTTTCTTTAACTGCACAATCTTTTATTTACCTCCTTGTCAACGTTTGAAAGGGGCATTTCATGAAAAAAAAGTCTAATAAAAGCATTTCAAGATTTGGCAGTAGTAGCTGTGCATTCCTGATGGGCAACACCTGGCTGGTGCTGAATAGCGAATTCAGAGACTTGGAGTGCTGGGCTCTTAAGAACATATTCTAGATTGTTTTTGTTATTCAGTAATTTACCCAAGATTATGTGAGTCATCAGGTGGTTTCTCTAATCGTCTATCATGTCCCTCTGTAAATTAGTGCAACATTTACTCATCAAAGAAATTAATGAATTGGTTATGCACAAGAAATATTCCACTGAAATAAGCAGTAGGACAATGTCAGTGGGCATAAAAGGGGAGTGTAATTTCATTCCTTCTGATGTGGGGGGGAAGGAAATCTCTCAAAAGCATTGTTTCTCGAAATCTGCATCACAGTTCACTTTTTAAGAACTACTCAATCAGAATCTCTGCGGAGTGTGCATCACTCAGGATTCTGTCAGCAAAAAAGAAACTGCACTAAGTATCTCAACAAAAGATTTAATATGAGGAATTGGGTATTTTAAAAAATCAGAAAGGTTAAAGGACTAAAACTTGGGGGACTTTTCCAAATATTATCAGCTAACACTGGGAAGCCTTTGTGTTCCCTTCTGTGCTCTGACCTCTGTTGCAGAAGGTGGAAATCTATCAATTACATTTCCCAGACTTCCGGGCCAGGAGGATTCTGAATATGGTCTAGGTCCCACCAATAATATACATTTATATGATATTTTTAAATAGAATGGAGCTAAAAGTCACTCTTTTAAAAAGATTTTTATTAACATACAGCTAACATACAATATTACATTAGTTTCAGGTGTACATCATAGTTATTCAACAATATTCACCTAGCACTACACAGTTATTACCATATTATTGATTATATTCTCTATGCTAAAGAAGTGATCACCATGATAAGTCCAGCAACCATCTGACACTGTACCACGATATCACAATATAATTAACTATATTTCCTATGCTGTATATTATATTCCCAAGACTTACTTGTTTTATACATGAAACTTTGAACCTCTCATTCCCCTTTATCTTCTCCCTGCTTTTTAACAATTACAGATGGCATTCAATATTATTTTATATTAATTTCAGGTGTACACCATAGCAGTTAGGCATTTATATGAGTTACAAACTGATCCCCATGACTAGTACCCACCTGGCACAATACATAGTTATTACCATATTATTGATTATAGTCCTTATATTTACTTTACATTCCCATGACTATTTTATAGCTACCAATTTGTACTTCTTAATCCCTTCACCTATTCCACCCTGCCCTCAATCCCCTCCTATCTATCACCCTGATAGGTCTAGTACCCATATGACACCATACATAGTTATTACAATATTATTGACTACAATCCTTATGCTATACCCTACATCCCCATGATTAATGTGTAACAACCAAGTTATGCTTCTTAATCCCTCCCTCTTTTTCACCCTCACCCAATGACCCTCCCATCTGGCAAACATCAAAATGTTCTCTGCATCTAGGGTTTTGTTTCTGTTTCATTTGTTTGCTTATTTTGTTTTTTAGATTCCACTTGTAAGTGAAATCATATGACATTTGTATTTCGCTATCTGACTTACTACACTATAGATTGACCTCTAGGTCAATCTATATTGTCTCAAATGGCAAGGTTTCATTCTTTTTTATGCTGAGTACTATTCCACTGTACATGTATTGGGTTGTCGGAAAAGTCATGATGTATTTTGTCTGTTTTTCAAAGGTCATTTATTTATATAAAGAACAAAGATCAATCAATGATACATTGCCCGTTTTGTTCAATAACCTTTTGCCATCTTTCAGTGAGCTTCATAATTCTTTGTTCACAGAAAGACCTATCTTTATTTGCGTAAAACTGAACAAAGTGCTGATTTATAGCCTCATCTGAACTGAATGTTGTACCACACAAGGAGTTTTGAAGAGAGCCGAACAAGTGGAAGTCTGATGGCGCAAGGTCAGGAAAGTATGGTGGATGTGGCAACATATCCCATCCAAGCTCCAATAATTTTTAATGGGTGATCAAACTTGCATGTGGTCTCACGATGTCGCAATGGAACACAACTCCTTTACAATTAACCAGCTCTGGATGTTTCTGGATGATGGATTCACTCAAACTGTCCAATTGCTGACAGTACACATTCAAATTGATTGTTTGGTTCCTTGGTAGGAGCTCGAGAAACACGACACCTTTAAAATCCCACCACACTGAGAGCATAACCTTCCTCTGGTGAATGTCTGCTTTCGATGTCATTTGAGGTTAAGATGAAAATATAAGACAATTCATATATTTCATCATTGTGTGAGCAGTAATGGTTACAGATAAAATTACAATAGAATAGGGCCAGCCGAGTGACTCGGTTGGTTAAGAGCGCAAGCTCTGAGCAACAGAGTCGCCAGTGTGATTCCCACATGGGCCAGTGAGCTGCGCCCGAACTGAGCTGCCACTGAACTGCCAATAGGTGGCAAGATGGCTCAGCTGGTGAGAGCACATGCTCCTAACAAAAAGGTTGCCGTTTCAACTCCCACCATGGGATGGTGGGCTACACCCACCCACAACTAAGATTGAACATAACACCTTGAACTGAGCAGCAGTGAGCTGATGATGGGCGGCTAGATGACGACTGGACTTGGAGCTGAGCTAGCTACACCCTCCACAACTAAGACTAAAGGACAACAACTTGGTTGTTCCCCTTCCCCAATTCCCGAATAAAATCTTAAAAAACAATTACAATAACATAGGATGTATCTGATTGGGAACTGATGTTATAAAATTATATTTTTATTGACATGAAAAGTTGTCATGTGCACATATATATTTTTATGCAAAAGAGGTTATACAGAATATTTACATAAAATATATCCATGTATGCCTAATGTGTTTGTCTCACAGCGTACACCTTCGTATATTCTCGTTCTTGCTCTGTGCTCCCCACCCCAATTACACAGACACATAACTTTCTTATCAGCCTAGAGAGGGTCTTAAGGGAACATCCTACCATGTAATTTAACATCCAGATCTCTACCAGAATCACTCCTAAGGCTGCATATGCTACACAAACATCTAGAAAGTTCCAGAAAGTTCTCATTGTTTGAGAACGATAGGAAAGAGTTTCCCATAACCTAAGTTTATATTCTATGATTGGTTATAGGAAGAACATGTTTAGTTATTGGTCACTCAATCACCCAGTGGAGTTCAGAGTCAGGGAATGATTTCAGCACTCTATTTGCTCTTGTTTCATTTGCACCCCTGACCTCTGATTTTTACATTTTATGTTATCCATCCTCTTTACATCACCATGCAACTCTTCCTTTAAGAGATATCAGCTGCCTTCTTAGGTCCTATCTAGGGTTGCTCTTTCAGCTAGAGACTGTTCTCTGCATTCGAGTGACAATGACGTTAAGTAAAAGTAGTTGCACAAGTAATAATGTACAGTAGAATATTTTTTTTTAATTTAGAACTGATCTTACTACCCAGCTAATAATTATTTTTTGGATGTAGTGACTGTCAGAATAAATATCACTGCAGTTTTTTTTTTGTAATTGCTAAAGGGTATATTTCACACGGGTGTTTTAAAAATACTTAGCACTATTATAGAATGCAAGATTTTATGCTATAGGAAGAGTCCACGAATTTAGCTTGATGATATCTGGTGTGTGTGTGTGTGTGTGTGTGTGTGTGTGTGTATACCGAATAGCCCAGATCCAGGTCTTTGTTCTCCTCTTCAACAGAGCCACTCACCACAAGTTTTTTCTTCAGGAAAATTTTTCTTTTAAAATAGTTCCATTCTAGAAGTGTTTGGGTGAGGTTCTGAATATTTTTACAGGGCTGTGTTCCAAAACTACTCAAAAGCATCAAAGGACATTTAATTCACTATAACAATAAGAATTGGCATTTATTGGGTGCTGAACATAATGACAGAGGATGTGACCTACCTCAAGTGCTACAAAGTCTGACTCTTGGACACACACGTGCTGACTCTCACTTTAGTACTCAACCCAACAGACCTACTCCCTGAGTATTTTGCCTTGTCAGCCTTCAGAGACAGCACAGATGTCAGGTCCCCAGGAGGAAAGAACTTGCAAGTACATAGCAAGTTTATATAGTAATGATTCTCACAGTCCTTCCCCAGGACCTATGGCTATTTACTTAGCTAATTGTACACTGAGGAAAAATTACCCACGTATTTTTAGGCTTTTGGACATGGGGTTCTAGTGGACATTGATGCCTGAAGACGTGAAGCATATTTATGGCCCTCTTTTGGAGAGGGAGCATATGAATTAGCCCAGGACTGACTCACTATGGTTAAAATGTGTCTGTCTGTCCAGGTCTGGATCACTGTTGTTCTAATGAGTTAATGAAATAATCTGCTTTTCATCTCCCTGATCCACAAATATACAATTAGAATTAATATATATAGCACATGGAAGAACCTCCATATTGGTTTCTTAGCCTGTAAGGGAAAACCTATCATTCTGGGGAAATCCAAGTGGAAGTCTCTAAAGCTGCTAACACTCTAACCAAGAGGGTAAATTAAAAAGCATACAAAATCCTGTGGGGAGTGGCAGAAATTTGTGCTACCTTTAAAGATTTAAAGGATGCAGGGATAATGACGCTCATTATTTTCCCATTTAATTCATTAGTCTAGACCATAAAAGTCACTCCAGAGGGATTATGGAGGAGAGTAAACTACCACTCAAACAAGTGTAAGCCCCAATTGCAGCTGCTGTATTCAGTGTGCAATCTTTGCTAGAACAGATTAACACAGCTTCATGTGCATGATATGTGGCCACCAATCTAGCAACTGAGTTCTTTCCCATCCTTCCCATGAAGAACATCCAGGTGCAGTTCACATTCACATAATTTGGACAACGGAATTCATTTGCATAGTAAATTGTCCCAGGGATACATTAACACTCCAATTCTGTTATAATATAGTTTGAAAAGGTGTGAAACACGTGGCCCACTATATAAATTACATCATGTTAATTGTATTATATAAGAAAGAACTGGCAGGTATATTTGAATAATCATTAAAACACATGTACTCCAGAGGATGGGAGATAAACCATCACAGATTCACATCAGTGAAGTTTTTAGGTGTCAAGTGGTCTTGGACATCCTGGGACAACTCTATGAAAACACGGGACACATTATAGAATTTTCAGCCACTCACTATCAAGTAAGATAGATGGCAAACGCAACAGACCTCTTCAGATTGTGAAGGCAGCATTTTCCAATTTGGGAATACTGTTCTGATCCATTTACTGAGTGGTATGCAAGGGTATCAACTTTGAGAGGGGCGTAAAGTAGGAAAAGGCTCTGCAGCAAGTCCAAAGGGTATAAGCAGCCCTGCTGCTTGGGCCATATGACCCAACAGATCCTATGGAATTAGAGGTACATGTGGGGGAAATAGATGACATGCGGAATTTATGGCAAACCTCAACAGGAGATTTACAACATAACCTCTGATATCCTGGAGAAGGCCATGCCATCTACAGTGAAGAATTAGACACTATATAAAAAAGAGCTCTAGCATGTTATTAAGCCTTGATAGAGACAGAGTCCCTGATCCTATTACACCAAGTGGATATACAGCTAAAATTTCCCATCATGAGCTGGGTGCTGTCAGAGTCATAAAATAATAAGCTTGAGTGTGCCCAGCAACAATTCACTGTAAATTGAAGTGGTATGAATGGAATTGGGCATAGGTAGGTCCAGAAAACACAATTAAACTACAGGAGGGGGTGGCCCAGGCTCCCAAATTATCAAAACTCTTGTATCAGAGCCTCAGGTCTCACCTCATACTTATGGCCATGGGAGATCCCTTATGACCAGCTAATAGAGAAAGAAACTGACCAAATCTGTTTTACAGATGGGTTGGCCCAATATGCAGGTACAAGTTGAAAATGGAATGCTGCTACACTAAGCCTCACTCAGAGGAAGTCCTAAAAGACATCCATTTTAAGGGTAAAGCTTCTCAATGTGCATAGCTGTGAGGAGATTATCTGCTTATTCACCTTGGTTCAAAGAGATGTAGCCGAAGATAAAAATATATGTGAACTCACAGACAGTGGAAAATGACTTGTCAAGTTGGTCAAGGTCCTGGAAGGAGAAAGATTAGAATATCCAGTACAAGAATGTCTGGGGAGGAGGCATATGGATGGACTAATTTGACAAGTAATTTATGAGTTTTTCAAGCTGAGGTCTTAGATATTGTGGAGCTAAGAAAAGCTGTCCCCGCTCTGCCTTATCAAATTCCTGACTCACAGAGCTGGTGAGCAAAATAAAAATTTTAATGTTACTAAATTCTATGATGGTTTGTTACAAAGCAATAGATAACTGGGACAGTAGATATGAAAATAACTTCTTTTGTGTCATTTTGAAGGAATGAATGGTGAGACCAGTTTCTGAAAGTACCCAATGTAATAAACTCTTGGTTTTCTTATTTTCTCCTCCCAGAGATCAAGTAAGGAAGGCTTCATAGCTCCCATTTTGAAGATAGGCAATCTGAGTCACAGGAGGTAAGTTACATTTCCTAGGATAAACACACACACACACACACACACACACTAATCTGGAGACTATATGTACAAATATTGTTATTGGTTTATCTTGTGATGAGAGGATAAGAGGCAGCAACATAGAAATTTCTTCTTATACAGATATATTTCTCCATTGCTTTGTATTTTTTGCCCTAAATATATTAATTTTGGTCATCAGGAAAAGAAACTGATATAAAAATTTTAAATGTAAGATAAATGGCATTTTAAATTGAGTCAGAAAAATGATTTTTTGCAAATGTATTTCCTTTACATTTAAAGATGTTAAGTATGTATCACTGACAAAAAAATGAGGTTATAAACACCTTTTACAAAAGGATTCCACTTTTTGTTCAATCATACATCATCGTACATTTATAGGGTTTTTAATGGTCACCCGCAGGTGTGGAAGCATCCCATTCTACACCTCTGCCCCTCTACCTGTCTTGATGTGTCCTCTTCTTTATGTCTTTAGTCATAGGGGTTCTGTTCAGTTAATCTTAGGATGGTTCTCAAGGTTGATAGCTCTATAATTTGGCTGTAATTCCAATGTGCTCATGAGAGGTGGCAGACACAGCGTTTACTTACTCTGCCATCTTGGACCATCTCTCCCAGCAGTATTTAGTTTCGTTGATGTGACAATAGCTAGAATTAAGGCACTGAAAATAGGAATAGAGAGCAGGAGACAAATTCAAGTACTAACTAAGAGGTAAGACTTGGCAGCTGAATGGATGAAGGAGAATGATAAGAAGTATCAAAAATGACTTCCAAATTCCTGACTTGGACTATGTGGCTGGTATTGCTATTTGTTAAGATAGAAAAATACTAAAATCAAAATAAATGAAACAGATTTGGGGGAAATTGAGGAAAGGAAAAAGGGAAAGACATATTTTGTGTGCACAGTTTGATGTGCCTGAAGGCTATCTTAGAAGCAACTGAGTGTGCAGGTCTCCAGATTAGGAACAAGATATAGGATATTTCAGATTTGTGAATCATCAGCCTATAGGTGGCATTAAAGCTGAGGACCTGGCTAAACTCATGTAACAAGTGTGCATAAAGTGAAATGAGAATGAGCTAAAAATAAAACCCACCATGTAAAGGCTAGTATATCAAGGGCAGTTATAGAAAGAAAAAAAACAACAGCAAAGGAGATTTAGAAGCACTAGCCACACTGGATGTGAATCACAAGAAAATTGTTTCACAGAATCAAGTGTAGGAAGTATCAATTTATGAAGAGTGCAAATAACGTAAAGACTAAAAACTATCTGCTGGAGTTAGCCTTGGTAAGAGCCATTTTACTGAAGGTATTTTGGTGGGGAGGACTTATGTCTACAGTAGGTAGGAGAAGGAATGGGAAGTGGAAACGTGCAGATAACTATAACAGACAATTTAAAAAAAATTTTATTAAATGTATTGGTTAGTAAAATTATATAGGTTTCAAAAGTATAGTTATATAATACATCATCTATATATTGCACTGTGTGTCACCCAGAGTCAATTCTTCTTCCATCACCGATTCTTTAAAAACATACTTGATTGTGGAAACAGTGATCAAAGAATCTTTCCATCTTGTTTATTGACTATACTGAAAAAGCTAGTGGGTAGTGAAATGTCCAAGATCCAAGTAGGTGAGAAAACAATTTAAGGAGCAAGGTCCTGAAGTCTTAAGAGAAATGGAAGGGAGTTAGAACACAAGTGAAGGATTTAGTTTTGAAAGGGTAGGTCTCCATTCCACTGAACTTCTCAGGAGGATTGTAAGGACGAGTATACAAATATTGTTATGAGGGTGGGAGGACGAACTTTAGGGAATCCCATTCTGTTCTCTGTTTTCTCTGACAAGTAGGAGATGAGGTCATTTAATGAGAGCAGAGGACTCCAGGAGTATAGTGAATATCTAAACTAACTATTGGGTTAAAGAAGAAAGAGTGTCAATGAGGGATACATAGAAGCAATTCTTGATAGCACTGAAGGCCAAGTTAAGGCTGTGGATTGTAGTTTGTAGAGGCATATGTGCTTGGATATATGTTATTTTCCTAAGCTATGATTATTGGCACCCTGAATGGACCTGGCCCACAAGCAGATAAGCTAGCAGGCAGTCAAGGTCTCCCAGCTCCATGGGAATGCTGCTTATCAGACAGCCAGTTCTGTACACTGACTGGCAGTCAAGGCCTTCTGGCTTCTTGGGAGAGTGAATGAGAGCAGGCCTGCAGGGCCTGCCAGATTATTTCTCCCATAGAATGCTCTTTGTTTTGTTGTACCTATATAACCTTGCTTCTTCTCCACCTGAAGGCAGAGTGCTACCCCTTCCAGCAGGCCACCTCCAGAGACTCTCCCCAGTCTGTAAGTCTCAATAAACCTATGTCCCACACTCAGACACCTGGTGTGTTCTTTAGGCTTGAGGCTTTTCAGGCACAAATCTTGGAGTAACTCGGACTCCATCTGAACACACCCTCAGAATAGAATGGTCAAGGAGGATACAAGGCTGAGAGTATTGGCAAGAGAGAGGGTAAAGTTATGAATTGGCAAGATATAGAAGTGAAGACAAGAGACTGTTGATAGAGAAAACAGAGAGTCAAATACTTGAGGTCTCTTTGAGATCATATACTAATTTTACTGGAAATAAAGTAAAGAGGAAAGTAAAAAGGTAGGAGGTGGTCATTTAAAAGTAGCACTAGAGGGGCAGGCCAAGTGGCTCAGTTGGTTAAGAGCTCACTCAAGAATATGAGCTCTGAGCAACAGTGTCATCGGTTCAATTCATGGCCTGAGCTGAGCTGCTGCTGAGCTGCCAACAGGTGGCAGGATGGCTCAGCTAAAAATAAATAAATAAATAAATAAATAAATAAATAAATAAATAAATAAATGTAGCACTAGAGTCTAAGATGTCAGAAATATAAAAATTATGAATGATGACTGTGACCAGGATGTGGCCATGAGAGGATATTTCTGATATGGAGGAAAGGTGGATTCAACTGGAATTGAGTAAACCAAGAATCTGTGAATTTAGGGAGTTAGTTGATTTGTGTAAATGGATATTGAATGCAGTGAAGATGAGAAAGATAGGTTAGATAGTAAGAACATGAATATGGAGGAAATGACCAGGAGGTTGGTAGACAGTAATGATCAAGTAGTGTAGCTGATTATATATAATCAGATGGCATAGGAGGAAGTTTTTATATTAGGCTATAAGAATTATTTGGAAGTGGTCTGAGTCATCTCTAGGACTGTAGTATGGGGTCTTGAAAGAACCATCAATTTTCCCATAAAAGCTTCAAGAAAAGGAAATATCCTCAAATGAGTGCCAAGTCCCAGTTGCAAGTATTCTGCAAAGAGCTGGAGAATACAGTAGAGTTTTCATCCAATGCACAAGGTTCAGAGGAAAGGAAGTGCTCTGGTTATAAAAGTATGTGGGACTTGGGGAGCTAACATTATGGGCAGAGGTAACAAATATGGGGTATCGTGGGATTCTTTGACTTCAAATTTTTAGGAGGAGCTCAGGAACAAGCGTGGTCTCAGATGGTATAGAATAGAAAAGCAGACAGAAGGGGGTTTTGTTCCAAGATACACTTGGTGAAATGTTTGGAGGGCTCAGAAGAATTCCCAGTTTAGAATAACAGGCTAACTGAATCAGTTGATCCTCAGACCCTCACTTCTAAGGGAGAAACAAAAGCAGCCTTCCAGGAAATAGGGAGAGGTTGGCCACAACTCTGAAATGATCCTTACTCAGTTGTACAGAGTTTAAGGATTGGATGGAACTGGGGACCAGTGCATTGGAAAAAATTATGTAGAAGTAATATTTTTTCAATATAAACAATCTTTATTGAGGACCTATAAAAAGGGCTAAAATGACACAGACCAACCTGGCTTATATAATTATATAAATTCCCAGAAAGTCAGCTCTGCTGCCTCAACTGGCACCCTTAATCATCAGACATGTGTATAGTAAGTAAGTCTGCACTTAATGTCATTGATAGGTTCTGCAACTTTAAGCCAAACGACATATAACAAAATCACTTTTACTATAGGCTAATTGATATAAACAAGGGTTAAGTTCCTATGGCATGTCATCAATATTATAGTGAAATGACTTTGAATGAAATGACATTATTTGAGATCCTGCTGTACTTCTAAGGTTCTCCTTCAGTTTCATTTTTGATAAAACCCTTTAATCATCCTACACAGTCTCCAGAAGAATTTTGGATATTAAAATGTCCAAATATCTCTGACATAATAAAAAATACCCACAAAAATTGGTGGAAAGGGGTGTGGGGAGATAATATATTGCTTATGGAGATATTTCTATAATTATTCTTGGGACCTACACTTTATAAACTAAAGCCTTTGGAAGATTAGGAAGAGCACACACTCATTTATGTCAAAGCCTTACCTAGACAAGATTTCAGTACTTTCAGCAAAAACTAAATGGCACAACACAACCCCTTCATCATAAATCCATGTTTAATCTGAGAAAATTAGGTATCTTCCATCCTATTTGGTAAAGTTCTGTGTACTTCAAATCAAAATAAAGATGGACAAAAGATAATGAGTGAAAGAAAGGAAAGACTAGCAGTCCATGAAGCATACATAAGATGTAGATGAGAATAAATCTGAGACTCATCATCACTCTTTCCACTTTCAGCTCATGGATTATCTACTACATAATATCCAATCCTTCTCACCCCACAAACTAATACAAACACACACATCTTTTTCTGCACTACCACTTTTTGATGGTCATTTGTACTTTTCACAGGAATTATTATAACAAATTAAGATACTAGTTTTATACAGAGTTTTATAGCAGTAATAGCTAGCATTTGTTAAGTGTTTCCCATACATTATATCATTATCATACAAAAAATTAATTAAAATGTACTAATGTTATCCCCATTTTTTAAATTTGGAAACGGAGAGGTCAACTTGCTCAAAACCACACAACTAAGTTACACTGTTAAGGACTCAAGATTCCCCGTAGATACGCAAGTTGTAGCTACTAAATCACTGTGCATCTGTGTCATTTTTACCTGCCTTTAATTGGAATTGCAAAATCACAGTATGATAGTTTTTGGAATGATCCAAGATGGTTGAGTAGACACATGTTGTGCTTGCCTCATCCCATGAACACATCAAAATTACAACTAAATTATAGAACAATCAACCTGGAGAACCATCTGAAGTCTAGCTGAACAAGAGTTTTATACATCAAGATATAAAGAAGAAGCCACATCTTACATAATCTTTACGACATTGTTGATTATATTCCCCATTCTTTATTTCATATCCCTATGACTATATTGTCTCTACTAATTTGCTCTTTCTGTAAGGTGCCAGATGCACACTGGACTTATCAAGGGAATCACTTCATAGATTGTGCAGATGCATGACCAATGTGCTGTACAACTGAAGCTGAAGTAGAATAATATTGAAAGTCAACTATAAGAAAAAATTATATATATATATATATATATATATATATATGAGGTGGAGTATTGCAAAGGAAGATAGTGGTATTCTAACAGCTATATAAGATGTCAGAGGGGTAGTAGCTTGGGGGAGGGGGGTTATCACTTTGTGAGGGGTGTAAATGTCTAAATATTATGTTGCTTTATACACCTGAAAAAAAAAAGAAGAAGAAGAAGCAGCCACATTGAGACTGGTAGGAGGGGCAGAGATGCGAAATGTGCAGGCCCAAAACATCCATGTGGCAAATGAAAATTGAGAAGGATATCTCGGCCATGGCAGTTTCCCACAGAGGAATAAGGGACCCCAGCCTCATACCAGGCTTGTCATCCAGGAGTGCTGGGGCCGGGAAAGTAGCCCCCACAACATCTGATGGTGAAAAACCGTGGGGATTCTGACCATCTGGGTGGGATGGAAGGCTGCAGGAATCCCAGGCATCCTCTTAAAAGGGCCTGTGAACAGACTCGCTCACAGGTACTCACCCTGGGCTCCGGTGGAGGAAAAATGACTTGGGGAACGTTGGCGACATACAGGGGAGAAGACTGAGGTTTATGACCTCAGAAAGCGGCCTGAAGGACAGTCAGCAATTTCCCTGTTTGGTTCCTCTTCCCATGCAACTGGCAGGCAGGTGCCATCTTTCCTGCATTAAGCCTGCCCCCATGCTTATGGCCAAATCTAAACCTGATTGGAGTGATGAGCTCAGCAGCTCCTCCCTGCTGACTCACTGAGATCCCAAAACATCTAAATCCATACCACAGGAGGATTTATGTGTGGCTGAACCTCACCAGAGCCAGCAACTGGCAGCAGGTGGCAGCAGGCCTCAGTGTGTCCTGGCTTTATGCAAAGTTACCCCAGACACGGTACTCATGGCAGCTGTCCTCAGCTCACAGAGTGGACTCTCCCATATGCCTCCAGGTCCAGCACAGGCAGAGACCAAATGTATATCACTTTGTGAATCCTACCATATGGTCCCCAACCAGTCACAGGCTGACCTGGGCCTGCACTGGAGTCCATCCCAAGAGGCCCAAGAACCAACATACTTGGAGGTTGGCCTCAGACCACAGCAAAGCACTGTACATTTAGCCCCACAAGTGGTACCCCAAAGGGTGGTCTCAACAGGCACCAGAGCCTACTAGGGTAAACCCAGCTCAGTGTGGTAAGCACCCACCACCACCACCACCAGCACAGCAGCCTGTAAGCTGTGGATGTGGCCAAACCCCACAGCCAGTCAGCCTGAAAATCAATCCCAACAACTGATATGCCAATAACAATCAAGGCTCAAATATAACAGGAGGGCACACACAGAATCCACACAAAGAACACTCCGGGAGCATCCAGCGCAGGTGACCAGAGAGATTGTACTAGTGCCCCACAGGGCACCTACGACATAAGGCCATCCAGCAAGAGATGTAGCAGAGCTACCTAACACACAGAAACATAGAGGCAGCCAAAATGAAAAACAAACAAAAAAATATGTCCCAAGTGAAAGAACAGGAGAAATCTCCAGAAAAAGAACTAAATGAAATGGAGGCAAGCAACTCACCAGAGACAGAATTCAAAACACTGGTTATAAGGATAGTCAAGGAATTTAGTCACAACTTCAACAAAGAGACAGCAAACATAAAGAAAGACATAGAAACCATGAGAAAGAACCAGTCAGAAATGAATAATACAATAACTGAAGTGAAGAATGCACTAGACGGAATCACCAGCAGAGTAGATGAAGCAAAGGATCAAATCAATGATTTTGAAACACCCAATCAGAACAGCAAAAGGAAAAAGTAATTTTAAAAAATGAGGAGAGTTTAAAAGACCTCTAGGACAACATGAAGCATAACAACATTCACATTTTAGGAATATCAGAAGCAGAAGAGAGAAAGCAAGGGATTGAGAACCTATTTGAAGAAATAATAACTGAAATCTTCCTAACCTGACAAAGGAAATAGATATACAAGCCCAGGAAGTGCAAGGAGTCCCAAATAAGATGAATCCAAAAAGGCCCACACCAAGACACATTATAATTAAAATGGCCAAGATTAATGACAAAGAGAGAATCCTAAAAGTACCAAGAAAAAAGCAACTAGTAACTTATAAGGGAGCTCCCATAAGATTGTTAGCTGATTTCTCAACAGAAAGTTTGCAGGCCAGAAGGGATTGGCATGAAATATTCAAAGTAATCAAAAGAAAGGATCTACAACCAAGACTACTTTACCCAGCAAAGCTACCATTTAAAATCAAAAGACAGATAAAAAGAGTTTCCTAGAGAAAAAAATGCTAAAGGAGTTCATCACCACCAAACCAGTATTGCAAGGCATGTTAGAGGGACTTCTTTAAGATGAAAAAAAAACTATATAGGAATAATAAGATGCTAATAGTTACATATCTATCAATTACTTTCAATGTAATTAAATGGATTAAATACTTTGATCAAAAACATAGGGTGGCTGAATGGATAAGAAAATAAAACCCTTACATAATTTTATGCTGCCTACAGTGGACTCACTTCGGATTGAAAGATACACAGAGACTGAAAGTAAAGGGATGGGAAAAGATATTTCACAAAAATGAAAATGGAAAAAAAAGTTGGAGTAGCAATACTTAGACCAGACAAGGTAGATTTTAAAACAAAGGAATTACATTCCTTGTAATGCTGGTTTGGTGGTGACAACAAGAGACAAAGAAGGTCCCAGTAATCCCACTTCTGGTTATTTATCTGAAGAAACACAAAATACTTCTTCAAGGGGACGTGTGCATCCATGTGTTCATTGCAGCATGATTTACAACAGCCAAGATGTGGTGGCAGCCTGGGTGTCCATCGATGGAAGTATGGATAAAGAGGAGGTGATACATATATACAGAGGGTGCCAAAAAATATATACAGATTTTAAGAAAGGAAAAAATTTTATTAAAATTGTAATACTCAATATACACTAATAACAAATGATGAATACAAGTCATGTGTATACATTTTTTTGGCGCACCCAGTATAATGGAATATTGCTCGGTCATGGATGGGAATGGGTTCTTGCCATCTGCAGCAGCATGAATGGACCTGGAAGGTATTGTGCTGAGTGGAATATGTCAGACAGAGAAAGACAGATGCAATGTGATTTCACTTATGTGTGGAATCTAAAGCAAAAATAAACAAACAAACAAAACAGAAATGCACACTCATAGATACAAAGACCATTTTGATGTTTGCTAGGTGGGAGGGGAGTTGGAGAAGTGGGTGAAATATGGGAAGGGATTAAGAAGTACAAATTGGTTGTTACAAAGTAATTGTGGGGATGTAGGGTATAGCAGAAGGAATACAATCAATAATATTGTAATACCTATGGTGTCAAATGGGTACTAGATTTATCGGGGTGATAAATGTGAGGGGGGTTTTGGGGCAGGGTGAAAGAGTGAAGGGATTAAGAGTACAAATTGGTAGCTACAAAATAGTCATGGGGATGTAAAGCATAGAGAATGTAGTCATAATATGGCAATATCTATGTATAGTGCCAGGTGAGTACTAAACTAGTTAGGGGGATCACTTCTTAAATTATACAAATGCTTAGCCACAATGCTGTACATTGAAATTAATACAAAGCAATATTGAATGTTAATTGTATTTGAAAATTTAAAAAGAGGGGGGAAAGGTAAAGGGGAATAAGAGGTTAAAATTTCCAGGTATAAAGCAAATAAGTCATGGGAATGTAATGTACAGCATAGGGAATATAGACAATAATATTGTGATAACATAGTACAGTGTCAGATGGTTGCTGGACTTATGGTGATCACTTTTTTAGGTATATAAATGTTGAATTACTCTGGTAACATCTGAAACTGATATAATATTGTATGTTAGTTATATTTTTAATAAAAAAACTTTAAAAAACACAGTGTAATATACCATTTATAGTGTTCTTTCTACTTATATCTTTTCAAATAATTGTTTTATTTTTCAATTAGAGTTGACATACAATATTATATTACTTTCAGGTGTACTACATGGTGATAAGACATTTATATAACTTGAGAATTTATCACCCCAGTAAATCCAGTACCCATCTGACATCATAGTTATTACAATATTATTGACTATATTCCTTATGCTATACTTTACACCCCCACGAGTATTTTGTAACTATCAATTTGTACTTCTTAATCCCTTCCCCTTTGTCACCCAGCTCCCCAATGCCACTCCCCTCTGGCAGCCATCAATTTGTTCTCTGTATCTATCAGTTTGTTTCTGTTTTATTTATTTTGTTCTTTGGATTCCATATATAAATGAAATCACATGTCATTTGTCTTTCTCTGTCTGACTTACTCCACTCAGAACAATATCCTCTGGGTCCATCAATGTTGTTGCAGATAGCAAGAGTTAATTTTTTATGGCTGAGTAATATTCCATTGTATGTATGTACCACCTCTTCTTTTTGTTTGTTTGTTTGTTTGTTTTTTTGTTTGCTTAAAGATTTTATTGGGGAATCAGGGGAGAGGAACAGACAAGTTGCTGTCCTTTTGATCTTCAGTCTAGTTGTGGAGGACGTCGCTTCACTGGCCCATGTTGGTATTATCATTGTGCTCTTCTTGGGAGAGGCAGTTGCTCGCCAGCCATTGGATGGCTGCTCACGGCGGCTCACAGCAGTTCATGAAAGCGCACGCCAGCTTCCTGCAAGCCCTACTGCAGCCTACGCCGTTGCAGGTGACTCATGGCAGCCCAGCTCCAGGTCAAGCTGTTGTTCACCATCTTAGCTGTAGAGGGCGCAGCATCACTGGCCCTCATGTGGGACCCCAACTGGGACCCTGCTACTCAGAGCTGGCATTCCAAGCCAACTCTTAACCAATGTGCCACTCAGCTGGCCCTGTACCACCTCTTTTTTATCCATTCATCGATTGATGGACACCCAGGTTGCCTGCACATCGTGGCTATTGTAAATAATGCTGCAATGAACAAATGGATGCACATGTCCATTTGAAATAGTGGTTTGGGCTTCTTTGGATAAATACCCAGAAGTGAGATTACTGAGTCCTTCTTTGTCTCTTGTTATCGCCTCTTTTTAAAGTCTATTTTGTCTGGTATAATATTGTTACCATGGCTTTTGTTTGTTTGTTTCTATTTTCATGCAATATCTTTTTCCATCTCTTTACTTTCACTCTGTGTCTTTTGATCTGAAGTAAGTATCTTGTAGGTAGCATATGTATGGGTCTTGATTTCTTATCCATTAAGCCCTGTTATCTTTTGTTGGAACATTTAATCCACTTACATTTAAAGTAATTGTTAATAGATATGTAGCTATTGCCATTTTATTATTCGTATTTTTTATTTTTTTTGTCTTAAAAAAGTCCCTCTAACATTCCTTGTAATACTGGTTTGGAGGTGAAAAACTCCTTTAGCTTTTCTTGTCTAGGAAACTCTCAACCTGTCTTTCAATTCTAAACGATAGCTTTCCTAGTTAGAGTAATCTTGGCTGTAGGTCCTTGCTTTTCATCACTTTGAATATTCCATGCCAATCCCTTCTGGCCTGCAAAGTTTCTGTTGAGAAATTAGCTGACAGTCTTATCTGGGCTCCCTTGTAGGTAACTAGCTGCTTTTCACTTTTGGTATTTTAATTATGATGTGTCTTGGTGTGGGCCTATTTCAGTTCCTCTTGTTTGGTATTCTCCACACTTTCTGAACTTGTATGTCGATTTCCTTCACTGGGTTAGAAAAGTTTTTAGTCATTATTTCTTCAAATAGGTTTTCAATTCCTTGCTTTCTCTCTTCTCTGATTCCTCAATGATGCAAATGTTGGTACGTTTGATGTTGTCCCAGAGGCCCCTTAAATTGTCCTCATTTTTTTAAAAAGATTTTTATTGGGGAATTGGGGGATGGGAACAGCTCTGGGGAATTGGGGGAAGGTGAACAGACAAGCCGCTGTCATTTTGTGTCCTAATTTTTTTTAAATTAAATTCATTGGGGTGACATTGGTTAGTTAAATTATATAAGTTTAAAGTGTAGATTTCTATAATACATTATCTATGTATTGCATTGTGTGTTCACCACCAGACTCAATACTCCTTCCATCACCATATATTTGATCCCTTTTTCCCTCTTCTACCATCCTCCTTCCCCCTTACTCTCTGGTAACCACTAAACTGTTTCCTGTGTCTATGAGTTTTTGTTTCTTTGTCTTCTTTGTTGCTTTCATTTTTATATCCCACATGTGTGAAGTCATATGGTTCTTGACTATTTCTATGTCACTTAGCATAATAATCTCAAGATCCATCCATGTTGTCACAAATGGCAGTATCTCATTTTTTTATTCTTTTTTAATTCTTTTTGCTGTTCTGATTCAGCATTTTTTGCTACCTTAACTTCTAATTTGCTGATTCAGTCCTCTGCTTCATCTAATGCACAATTGATTCTGTCTAATATATTATTTATTTCAGTTACTATATTCTTCATTTCTGACTGGTTCTTTTTTAGGTTTTCTATCTCCAATTTTATGTTTCCTATCTCTTTGTTAAAGTTTTCACTGAGTTCATTTACTCTTCCCCTAAGTTTATTGAGCATCCTTATAATCAGTGTTTTTTTTTGTTTGTTTTGTTTTTTTAATTTTTTTTTTATTGGGGAATTGGGGGGATGGGAACAGTGCTGGGGAATTGCGGGAAGAGGAACATACAAGTTGCTGTCCTTTTGTTCTTCAGTCTAGTTGTGGAGGATGTTGCTTCACTGGCCCAAGCTGGCACCATCATTGTGCTCTTCCCGGGCGAGGCAGATCAGTCGCCGGCTTCTGGACGGCCGCTCACTGTGGCTGCTGGCCGCTCACG
>NW_017732987.1:25055-34065 GCF_001890085.2 Hipposideros armiger | reverse complement strand
CAGTGTCACTGGCCCTCATATATGGGATCTGAACCGGGGCCCTCTGGCGTCCCAAGCCAGTTCTTAACCATTGCGCCACTCGGCCGGCCCTATAATCAGTGTTTTGAACTCTACGTCTGGAGATTGCTTGTCTCCATTTTGTTTAGTTCTTTCTCTGGAGCTCTATTCTGTTCTTTTATTTGGGACATGTTTCTTTGTCTCCCCATTTTTGCTGATTCCTTGTGTTTGTTTTTATGTATTAGGTTGGGCTGCTATGTCTTCTGGTCTTAGTGGAGTGGCCTTATGTAGTAGGTGTCCTGTGGTGCCCAGTAGCACAGTCTTCCTGCTCACCTGAGCCAGGTACTCTAGTAATTGAGCCTTGGTTGCTGTTTGCTTGTCAATGGGACGGGTTGACCCCCAGGCTCATTGGTTGTGAAGAATGGCCATGACTACAATGGAAGAGCTGTTCAGCATAAGGGTCTGACCTTATGTAGGAGGATTCTCTTTAGCAGGGTCCTGATGCCTGTCTAGTCTGCCCTTTGGGTGTGTCACCCACAGAGGCAGCTGGGTGGTGCTCTGGCTTGGTCCAAAGCCAACCACTGGGCATGCCAGCCTTGGGGTCTCCTGGGAAGGGCCTTGCTGAAGGCCAATTTCAGTTGCAGCCTGTACCCTGCCCAAGGCCACCATAACGAGCCTCAAAGCAATGCACATATGGGTGCCACCTGAGCTGGGCTTGGAAGTGCCTGGGAGAGGACAGGCCACAAACCAGGGCCTGCTGCTACTAGTGCCAGGCTTGAAGCAGCTCAGCACAAGGCACAGTGCTTGCCAAGGCCAGACAATAATGGTTTGGGGTTTGTGAACCTTTGAGAGATTTTAGGAAAGTCTGCAGCATGAGCCAAGACAAGTCGTTTGTATGTAAAAGCCACTGGAAGTGGCTTCAGTGAGTCCACAAGTTGAGTGGGGCAGGGTATCAGGAAATTACCAAATCAGGGTGAAGAGTGTTAGCCAGGTTGATAGAGGTTCAGATATGGCAGGTGCTTGCATCTGTACACCCAGAGGGGAAAGGGCTCAACAAACAAATAATGGATTCTGCCAGCAACTCTGTTTGGGATAAAGCAGCCCCTCCAGCCCTTACCTTGAGGACAGACAATTAAGTTCCTCACCGTATGTCCCTGGAGCCTTTTGAGCTGCTGCCCCAGCACTGGAGTTCAGAGCGAGTGAGTCTATACACAAGTAAGTCTGTGCATGAGTACTTTATGACAAATGCCTGGGAGTGCAGCCAATATCCATCTCACCCAGCCACAATCTCTGCTGCTTTTCACAGCCAGAAGTTGTGGGGACTTCTCCTCCTGGCTGTAGTACTCTGGTCTGGGGAGCCTAGTGTGGGACTGGGACCCCTTGCTCCTTCAGGGGGATCCCCGCAGTCAATATGTCCCTCCCAATTTTTAACCCCCACACGTGGATGTGGGACCAGCCCATTCCATGTCTCTGCCCCTCCTACCAGTCTTCAGATGGTGTCTTCTGTATGTCCTTAGTTGTAGGGCTCCTGTTCAGCTAAACGTCAGGAAGTTTTCAATGATGGTTTTTCTGTAGTTTAGTTGTAATTTTGATGTGGTCTTGAGAGGAGGCAAGCACAGTATTTATGTACTCCACCAGCTTGTCTGGAAATTATAACATTTTGTTACAAAGATTGATTGTTAATGAAATCACACAATTGTAGTGCTAAAATAGATGGTAATAATGCCTTTTTGTCACTCATTTTATAGACAAAGGAAATGAGACAACTAGAGGAAAAGTGACTAGCCCAATAACATATAGCTCGTTGGTGGAAGAACTGAGAATCTAACCCATGCCTCTCTCACTGCAAAATCTCACTATCATCCACAAGATATTTCCTCCAGTGGCCTACTACAGTGAGTGCAAGTCCACCGACAGTAACGTTCTTTGTTTTTTGTTTTGTTTTGTTTTTTAACAGTAATTTTCTTTGAAATAAGGTTTTGCATTAAACCATCTATCTTCATCATTCATTTGCACAAAGAGAAGGCCTGCTATAAAATTTATTAGCTAAGCCATTAGTGGATAGGACACAGAACAAGTAATTTTTGATGAGGAGGAAGGAAGGAAAAATGTACGAATGGAGGAAGACAGACCAGGGCAGACACCAGAGTATCTGCCTCAAAGAAAGGGGACAGAATAAGAACATTGAATTACTAGAGAAATAAAGTCTAAAGAGGTATTAAAGCTAGTAACGGAGTGTTGATAAAGAAAAGTAGTGGTGGTGGTAAAAACAAATATCACCTACATTTTATTACAATAAATTAATAAAAATTTGAAAGTGCTTTGCTATTTACAAAGTGCTTTATGTAAAACTCTTCCTAAAGAGCCTGCTGCAAATAGGCATTAAATAAATGTTAAATTTATTTTTATTTCTTTTCATCATATCTTTCTATTCTTAAAATATTTTGAGATATATCATGTCAGGTGGTTTCGTGCTTGTTTTAACAGCAGACTGTGCCTTATAGTAGAAAGAGAATGGACTTCAGAGTCAGACAGACAGGACATGAGTCCTGTTTTAATCACTTATTAGTTGGTGCTGTGAAGGTAAAAACACAATTCCATCCTGAGAAAGATAGTCAAGTTAATTTTTTTTCCTGAATTTGAATGGTTTTCCCTGAAAATATTCTAGGGAGAGGGCTGAGAGTCTCATGAGTGCACCCATTATTCTGTTTCCAAATTCAGATGAAAACTTTATGGGAAAAGAAGGCCAGGCTTTCTGGGGCAGAGATATGTATTTTCACCTTTTCAGTGCTCTCTTGAGATTGCTTTCTTTTAGCTCTTTATTCAACAGCCTCTCAAAGAAATTCATTTATCAACTTACACATTTGCCCAGAATGCAAGTTCATGTGTCAATATAAATACAAAATGCAACAGAGGAAAATAAAAGAGAGAAGTCATGAGTGCTGCATTTTGCAATGTATAACTGATGATGCTAACATCTCACATCTTTTAACCAAAAAAAAGTACTATTGCTTTACATTACCCTAAGAAAATGAAAGGGCTTCCTATGTGGTTGGTAATGAGGAAGAAACTTTTCCAACCCCTTAAAATCATTCTGGACCTCACTTTAAGGAAATCTAAAGCAGAACATGGCACCAAAATGGATGAGCAGTGGATTTCGAAATGATGAAGGATGGTTTTCCATATTCTCTGGTACCATATCTGATTCCTTGGTCTAGCTGTTCAGAGGACTGTGGTAAAAAGGCTCAGTGGTAAAGAGAACCATTTTTCAATTATTGATGCTACTATGGTGTAAGAAGTTGGAATGGAAATATGGATGCCATATAGTTGCTGTCTCTGGGACACAATTATAAATGACTGTCCAGGACCTATGATCATCACCTCTATGTAACCATCCATCATCCTCTTTGTACAGCCTGAGACCTTCTCAAAACCTGCAGGTAGGAGAAAGCCTCAGGAAAAATGCTTAGGATTGTCACATCCAGCGTGGCAAGGGCAAACGGGTTTCTCTTGAGGGGCGGCGTAGATTGAATAAAGAGTCAGAGACAGAAGTAAAGTTTAAGAGCGAGACCAAGGGACTCAGTCAGAGAAACTGAGCAAGCCCAAGGGATTCATTCAGAGAATCTGAGCGAGCCCCGAATCGGGTCAGCGCATGGTTTTTATTGAAAAGAAGTGAAACTGTTTTACTGCTGTCAATCAAATTAGCATCCGATTGGGGTCTGGGCCTCAAAGCCTTTTTCCTTTAACATATCCATTATGTTCCAGCAAATGCTATGCCTTCGCATATCCGCAGCCTAGCCCCTAGGACACCTGATTACTGTGTCCTCCCAAGAGGAGATTAACTGTTTGCATTTCAACAGGTCCCAGTCACACCTTGAGACACTCCTCAGAGGGAGCCTTATCAGCCTCCGTCATACCGGGGCACCCCCTCAGAGAGAATTCAGCTTTCCGGGGTTTTTCTCTCATCTAATGGGAAAAGAGGCTAAATGCGGGGGGGCATGTTAATAGAAATCGGCTTCAGGCAACAAGGATGTGTAGCATGTACATGTTCATGCAGGCAAGTGCTGGCTCCTGTGTCTGCAGGCACTTCTAACATAATTTCACAACCTAGATGATTTATCAGTCTTACCTATTATTATTGCCTTAGAGCAGATGCTTCTTTGAGCATATTTAAGTATCATGATATCATGGAGCACTCGTTTTGTTTTAAGCATGGGAATGTTCTAAAATGGTTTGAAAATCAAAGGATTTGTAATTTGAATAACAAAATGGTCCTTTTTGGTTGACTAATATATAGGATATGTGAAGGATGAAAGGAGAGATAAAGTTGACATGCCAGAGTGAGGAGTTTTCATGTAATCCAGTATGTAGAAGAGCAACACAGAATGGCTTCTGAGTGATATGATCAGTGCCATGTTTAAAAAAATAAATTGGTAAATAATATTAATAGCTAACTCTATTAAACATGCTTTGTACTACTGTGTGTGTGTGTGTGTGTGTGTGTGTGTGTGTGTGTGTGTGTAGGCTGGGTAATCTCACAACAACCCTAAGAGATAGATGTTACTAAAATCCTCACTTTTACAAGCAAGTGGAAGCACAAAGAGGTTAAGTATTTTGCTTACTGTAACACAAGGAGTAAGTGACAGAAGTAGAATTCAAACGCAGGCAGTCCAGCTCCCCAGCTTGTTATTAACCTTGGCTGATTTTCAATACTGAGTACATATATACTAGAAACTTTTAAAATATATTCATATCTGGGCTCAACCAAGACCAATTAAGACAAAATCTCTGGGGATGGGACCCTAGCATCCGTAGTTTTTAAAAGTGGCTTGGTGATTCTGATGCACTGTGAGGTTCAAGAATCACTTCACTACAATCTTCTGTAAGGGAGTTAAATATATTAGCATGTTTGTTTAAAGGAGAATAAAGTAGAACCTCTAGAACCTACCCCCACCCAGAGATGATCACAGTTAGACTTTTGGTAAACATTCTATGCATACATAGAGAAATGATGTTTAAAATATGCAACTAGTACAGGACAGATACCAAACATAACAGACACTGGTCATAAACATGTTGTATTGTGTAGCCTTCCCAGTGTGTACTGGTTGAAGTTTTGAAAATATACATATATATGTATGTGTACATATATATCTAAATACAGAGATATGTTTGTACTAATATGTATTACAGATATTTTTCAAAGTCAATAAAAGTAATCTACATTATCCTTTTTAGTAGTTGTATCATTTCTCACTGTATGGAGTTAGCACACTTTATTTAATCAGTTCTCTGGTTATGTCTATTTTTTTTCTTGTTAGAATTAGACTCAAGTGCTGTCTTTGGATTTGCTGCACATTTTGTTTTGTGAGTTCATGCTCCCTAAACAACCCAAAAGTAACAAAAGAGTAGGCATTAATTCAAGTAGACTAGAAATGATTGCAACTTGTAGATGGGAATTTAGACCTTCACTTACATTTTTTCCCCTAGCTGTTGTATGCCAGCTCTGCAATTGACACTCATCTTACAGAAAATATATAAATCCTCTGGTCAGGACAGCTTGCTGTGGGGCCAGATCTCTTAAAGTAGGGGACAATATATTTGCTCTTTGGCTCACTGCGCCTGTTTTGGCTTCCATAGAGATTTTGTATGTGCTTGAACTTGTGACTACTCTCTTTACCTTGTCTTTCTGCATTTTGGTCCTCCTTGAATTTCTTGAGCATGTCTACCTGTGCCTCTCACCAGGTTTACCCCATCACATGCATCTATCAATCTTATGTCTTCTGCTTGCAGGCCTGGTTTGTGATTTGATCTTTGCATTGACCTTTTTATTTTTATTTTTTATTAGTTTCAGGGGTACAAAACAATGTAATAGACATTTACACCCCTCACAAAATGATTCCCCCCCTTCCCCAATCTACTACCCCTCTGACATCGTATATAGCTGTTACAATTCCATTTGATTTGGGTGTGATTTCAGGTTTCTAGTTACTTTCCTGCCTAGATAACCATACACTGCATGTCCTGGACCCTTGATTTCCAGCTTGTTCTTTACCCTGTCTCAAAGCTGTGGGTGTCTGTTGCATTATGGGAACAAAAATCCTACTAACATCAGAGAGTATTCCCTATAAATTATAGCAAGGAATGAACGATGTTTTATTATTGAATAAGCATATTCAAGTTATGTGTGCATAGACAGTTTGTATGAGAGCATAAAGGCAGGGTATTTTCACACACGTTTGTATAATTTGTAGCCATATATAACACATGTCCCTCAGGTTTTATGGTATCCTTGTGTCTCCTATAAGAGGACATAACAGGACAATTTTTTCATATAGTTCATCATAAGTTCACTTGAGAATTGAGATAACTATGTGTTTTAGTTAATTGCCTTCACCCAAAGGAATAATAGAACCTCTCTTATCTCATCTATAAGCAAATGATTACAGCCTGAGACAGACACAGTTAAGCTATCAATGTGGCAGGAAGACTTGGCTAGGTGTTTACTTTTGAAAGTCAATAAAATACAGACCCTTGAAGAGAGTTATTTACATTCTAAAAGGTTAGAATAAGGGCTCTTGGTTAATTGGGTCTCGCAAAGAAATATTCTTAGAAGGGGAGGGCAAATAATCTATTTGTCCTTTATAAACAGATACAATCATTTCTATTTACTCTTACAGTAGCTCTGTCATTGACAACAGTGGGACTTCAGACCCAAAGAGCAGTCAGGCAAACCCAGAGAGATGCCTAAAATGCAGCAGCAAAATCATCCATAGAGCTGAAAAGACTCAGGAAATCTTATCTTCCAGGTCTGATCTTAACTCACTGAGCTCAAGTAAGATATAAGATTCCTCCTAAACTCTCCAACAGCATCCCGAAGGCCCAAAAGTCTAGGAGTTATTTCCTACCAGTATCAGATAATCCATTCATGCCCCTAAGGCATGAATGCTGGTGACCAAATACTAGACACTGTTTAATGTTTAAAGAGGAAAACAGTAAATTTATTCATTAGAGTGACATTTAGCCTTCTGTTAACTTGGATAATTTTTTTGTTTCAGACAAGTCATTTCAGTAAATAATTTCACTTTTCTAAATACATTTGTATCAGGGCCATTTGTCAGAAGAGGCACATGTATAGGTGATTCATGCTGGGTGTTATTATTGGTGTTCTAGACATGCTCTTCACATCTGTCAGTCTTCATGTCTAGTTTAATATATTTCCTTGTAACCAAAGTACTAGATCTCAGAAATCACTCATATTTATGATTACTGATATCTAATCTCATGATCTTCAAATCTCAAAATGCTTAATGAACTTTCTTGCCTTCATGATAAAATTGAGAAGTGACAAGCACTTTGGACACCAAAACAGGTTTTGCTCAAATTTGTTGTGAAAGAATGTGTCACTTTGTGCTCTGGAAGTGAATCACAGTTTTTTGTTTGTTTATTTGTTTTTGTAAGATTTTTATTGGGGAATTGGGGGGATAGGAACAGTGCTGGGGAATTGGGGAAGGGGAACAGACAAGTTGCTGTCGTTATTTTTTGTTGCTGTTCTTCAGTCTAGTTGTGGAGGACGTTGCTTCACTGGCCCAAGTTGGCACCATCATTACACTCTTACAGGGCGAGGCAGATCAGTCACCGGCTTCTGGACAGCCGCTCACTGTGGCTGCTGGGCGATCACGCTGGCTGCTGGCTACACACGGTAGCCCATGGCAACCCACAGCCACAGGGGCTGCAGCCTATGTCGTCGCCGGCGACTCATGGCAGCCCAGCTCCAGGTTGAGCTGTAGTTCAGCATCTTAGCTGTGGAGGGCAGTGTCACTGGCCCTCATATGTGGGATCCGAACTGGGGCCCTCTGGCATCCCAAGCCAGTTCTTAACCATTGTGCCACTCGGCCGGCCCCACAGTTTTAAAAGAAGGCAATTGTTGAAGTTTCCAGACAACCTAGCTGAGTGGTTATTATTAATAGATTAAGAAACACACTTTATGTAGATTATGCCAAGCAGACTCTTTATCTGAGAAGAGATGGATCCTTTAATTTGCTTCATGTTTGTACTAAAATAAGGTTAAAATTTCTTCTGATGCATGAACATGACTTAAGGGTCCAGGCAGTGATAATTGGATTCTGACCAGGAGACTCAAAATGTTGCTTTTTCAACTTTGAGAAATTGGCAAATATCTCCAATGTAGAATGCATGGGTGGAGGCCAGAGCCAAAAAAAAACCCAAACACCAAAAAACAAAACAGACATTAACGGTCTTAACACATAGAAACCAAACTAAACTTATTTATCATGTCCATATTTATATGTACATATATAAATGAGTTTAGAATAAAATGATGCCAATTTAAGATTTCAGATGAGTCAGAAAGGTTGACATTCTAATGGCTTTATCAAGGTGAGATAAATCATATGAATAAGGAAAAAAAGGCAACTGGTGACATCATAGATTTTCACTGCTTGAAGGAACCAATATTAAGTTAGTCTAACTCTCTCCTTTTAGGAATTAAAAACCTGAAGCCCAAAATGAAGAGATTTGGCAAAACTCAGACATTTAAGAATAGAACTTGGCCTTTTAAAATTTTAGGATATGCTTGCTTTTTAAAAGTTGTCAAAATTTTTTCTGCTCATTTTTTAGATTCAGCTATTTTAATAAAGATATCTATTGAATATGTTAAAAAGACTAGAAGTTCATGTTTTGAATTTAAGAAAATCTTTGACAATCTTTAATATCAGAGGAAATGCCCACTTTATAGCTCCGACTGGAAGACTTGGTCATACTCTCATCAACTAATGAGATATTCAAAGTGAAGGGACAGAAACTAAAGCAAACACATCAACTCCTCATCAATAGAAACTCTAAGGTAAACAAGAAAATATTTGGAGAAACCACAAAATGGTGTTTTTTTTGTTTGTTTTTTATTAAATTATTTTTTATTATGAAATACACATTTTTTAGAATTAGTTTCAGCTGTACAACACAGTGCAATAGTTATACTTTTTACCCCTCG
>NW_017732987.1:7472-23785 GCF_001890085.2 Hipposideros armiger | reverse complement strand
ATGCCTGTTGGCCATCTGTATGTCCTCTTTAGAGAAATGTCTCTTCATATCCTCTGCCCATTTTTTAATTGGGTTGTTTGTTTTTTTTGGTGTTGAGTTGCATGAGCGTTTTATATATTTTGGATATTAACCCCTTATCAGATATCTCTTTGCCAAATATCTTCTCCCAATCATTAGGCTTCCTTTTTGTTTTATTGATGGTTTACTTTTAATGAACATATGGGACTACATCAAACTTAAAAGTTTTTATCAGCAATTACTTTAAATGAACATGGGTTACACTCTCCAATTAAAAGACTAAGATTGGAAGAATGGAAAACAACATGTTGTTTACAATAGACTCACTTGAGATCTAAAGATGCAAATAGGTTGAACATGAAAGGATGGAAAAAGATATTCCATGCAAATAATAACCAAAAGACAGCTGGAGAGGTTACACTAATATCAAAGCAGTCCTTAAGTAAAAATTGTCACAAGAGATGAAGAAGGACATTATATATTGATAAAAAGTTCAGTCCATAAAGAAGATATAATGTTTATAAATATGTACACACCTAACAACAGAGCTCTGAAATACATGAATCAAAAAATGACATAATTGATGGGAGATATAGACAATTTTATAATAGTTTGAGATTTCAATAATCCAGTATCAATAATGGATAGAACAAATAGGCAGAAGGTCAATAAGCTAACAAAGAATTTGAACAACACTATAAAGCAACCAAACCTAAGAGTATATAAAACACTCCAACAACAGCCAAATATACACTTTTCTTGAGTGTACATGGACCATTGCCCAGGATTGACCATATGTTAGCCCACAAACCAAGTCTCTAAAAATAATGAAATCATACAAAGCACCTTATCTGACCACAATGGAAGAAAACTAGAGATCAATAACAAATGAAAAATGGAAAAATTCACAAATATGTGCAAACTGAACAACATACTCAAACAACTAATGGTTTGAAACAGAAATTAAAAGTAAACTTTGAAAATACTTTGAAATGAATGAAAATGAAAACAGAAAAAAATAAAACTCATGGGAAGCAGCAAAAGCAGTGCTCAAAGGAAAATTGATAGGTGTAAATACTTACATTAGAAAAGAAGAAAACTCCCAAATTAACAACCTAACTTTACACTTCAAGGAACTAGAAAAGGAATAACAATCTAAATATAAAGCTATGAGATCCACCTACAACATCTGAAGAAAGAAAATTATAGGCCAATTACCCTTATGAATATAGATCCTGAACAAAATATTATCAAAAGTCTTGAACAAAATATTATCAAAAGTCTTGAACAAAATACTAGCAAAACAAATCCAGCAGCATATTGACATATGAATGTCAATCAATACAATAAACCACATTAATAGAATAAAAGGGAAAATATCCCATGATCATCTCAATTGATTCAGAAAAGAAACATTTTCACAAAATCCAAAACACTTTTATGACAAAAACACTTAGAACTAGGATTAGAAGGGATACCCTCAACAGGTTAGGGCATTTATAAAACCTTCAGCCTACGTTATACTAAATGATGAAAGATTAAAATATTTATCTGTAAGATCAGGAACAAGGCAAAAATGTTCGCTTTCACCATTGCTATTCAAAATTGTACTAGAAGGTCTAGCCCGGGTAATTGAGGAAAGAAAAAAAATGCAGGGGACATCCAAATTGGAAAGGAAGCACTAAAATTATCTTTATTTACAGGCGATATGAGCCTACATACAGAAAATTCTAAAGATATGGCCAAAAAAATTACTAGAGAGATAACAAATGAATTCAGGAAAGTTGCAGGATGCAGGATCAGCACACAACAATCAATTGTATTTCTATACACCAGCACTAAACAGTCTGAAAAGGAAATTAAGATGCAATTGCGTCTACAATAGCACCCAAAAGAAGAAAATGCATGGGAATAAATTTAATCAAAGAGGTGCAAGATTTGTACACTGAGAACTACAAAACATTGTTGAAAGAAATTAAAGAATACCTAAATAAATGGAAAGACATTTCAGACATTCAATAAGACTTAATACTATTAAGATGGTAATATTACCAAGATGACTCAATATAATCTCTATCAAAATCACAACTATATTTTTTGCAGAAATGGAAAATCTGATCCTAAAAGTCATAGGGAACTGCAAGGGACCTGAATGTCCAAAATAATCTGGAAAAGTAACAAAGTTGGAAGACACACTTCCTAATTTCAAACTTATTACAAAGCTACAATAATAAAATGAGCAAAGTACTGACATAAGGATAGACATATAAAATGGAATAGAATTCAGCATCTAGAAATAAACCCCTATATCTATGACCAGTTGATTTTCCACAATGGTGACAAGATCATTTAATGGGGAAAGAACAGTTTTTTCAACAAATGGTGCTGGAACAACTCTATATTTACATGCAAAGCAATGAAGTTGGATTCTTACTTCATACCATATACAAAATTTAACTCAAAATGGATCAATGATCTTCAATGATCTAAATTTAATAGCTAAAACTACAAAATTATAAAAAAACAAAAACACAGTGGTAACTCTTCATGACTTTGAATTTGGCAATAGATTATTAGAAAAACTACCAAAAGTACAAACAACAAAAGAAAAAGCAGATAAATTAGACTTCATCAAAATTAAAATATTTCGTGCATGAATGTTCACTATCAAGAAGTGAAAACACATCATATAGAATGGGAGAAAATATTTGCAAATTATATATCTGATAAGGATCTACTATGCAGAATATGTAAAGAACCCTTACAACTCAACAACAAAAGACAAACAACCCAATTTAAAAATGGTCAAGAGGGAGGGGAGCGAGGTTTCAAGATGGCGGTTGCTGGATAGCTGACCCGGAGGCAGAGGTGAAGGCCCCTACCAAGTAAAAGAGACCAAAAGTCGTCCCCTCACTGCTTCTTGAAGTCCCAGAGCCCAGCAGAAGTGCTTGGACATTCTTACTTTGATGCAGCTTCTGATTGGTTTCTTTTTTAATGAACAAGTGAACCATACAGATTGTCAACATGGGATGGAGATCTACGTCATCCACCAAGAGCGGGAAATTTATGAACCCACAGACCAAGCCCGAAAAGAAGCCCGGAAGAGAGAACTAAAGAAGAACAAAAAACAACGCATGATGGTACGAGCTGTATTTTTGAAGATGAAGGATCCCAAACAGATTATCCGGGACATGGAGAAATTGGATGAAATGGAGTTCAACCCAGTCCAACAGCCACAGTTAAATGAGAAGGTGCTGAAAGACAAGCGTAAAAAGCTGCGTGAAACCTTTGAACGTATTCTACGACTCTATGAAAAAGAGAATCCAGATATTTACAAAGAATTGAGAAAGCTAGAAGTAGAATATGAACAGAAGAGGGCTCAACTTAGCCAATATTTTGATGCTGTCAAGAATGCTCAGCATGTAGAAGTGAGAGCATTCCTTTGCCAGACATGTCGCACGCCCCTTCCAACATCTTGATCTAGGACATTCCCCTTCCTGGTGCCCAGCCACCCTCCATCCTTAAGAAGACCTCAGCCTATGGACCTCCAACTCGGGCAGTTTCTATCCTTCCTCTTCTTGGACATGGCGTTCCACATTTGCCCCCTTGCAGGAAACCTCCTGGTCCTCCTCCCAGTGCACCTCCCCCTCAAGTCCTGCAAATGTATGGCCGTAAAGTGAGCTTTGCCCTATATCTGCCCCCTTGACGGCGAGACGAAGACATGTTATATAGTCCTGAACTTGCTCAAGGGAGTCATGATGATGACGTTTCCAGCACCAGTGAAGATGACGGCTATCCTGAGGACATGGATCAAGGTAAGCATGATGACAGTACTGACGACAGTGACACTGACAGATCAGATGGAGAAAGTGAAGGGGATGAATTTGTGCACCGTGATGATAACGAAAGAGAAAACAATGAAGAAAAAAGTCAGGTCTGAGTGTACGATTTGCAGATATGCCTGGGAAATTAAGGAAGAAACAGAAAAACATGAAGAAGCTGACTCCTCTTCAAGCCATGATGCTGTGAATGGCAGGCCAGGAAATCCCTGAGGAAGGACGGGAAGTAGAGCAATTTTCAGAGGATGATGATGAAGATGATTCTGATGATTCTGAAGCAGAAAAGCAATCACAAAAACAGCATAAAGAGGAATCCCTTTCTGACGGCACATCTGCTTCACAGCAGCAAGGTCCCCCACAATCTGTTCCTCCTTCTCAAATACAAGCACCTCCCATGCCAGGACCACCTCCTGCTCCACCTTTACGGCCACCTGGACCTCCTACAGGCCTTCCTCCTGGACCACCTCCAGGAGCTCCTCCTTTCCTGAGACCACCTGGAATGCCAGGACTCCGAGGGCCTTTACCCCGACTTTTACCTCCAGGGCCACCACCAGGCCAACCCCCTGGCCCTCCCCCAGGCCCACCCCCAGGTCTGCCTCCTGGCCCTCTTCCTCGTGGACCCCCGCCAAGGCTACCTCCCCTTGCACCACCAGGTATCCCCCTACCTCGTCCTGGCATGATGCTCCCACCTTTGGTGCCTCCACTCAGACCTGCCCCACCTGGGCTTTTCCCACCAGCTCCTTTGCCAAACCCGGGAGTTTTAAGTGCTCCACCGAACCTGATTCAGCGACCCAAGGTGGATGACACGAGCACAGCCACCATTGAGAAGAAAGCCACAGCAACCATCAGTGCCAAGCCACAGATCACTAATCCCAATGCGGAGATTACTCGATTCGCGCCCACCGCACTGAGGGTCTGTCAGGAGAATAAAGGGGCTACTGCTGCTCCCCAAAGAAAGTCAGAGTATAATTCTGCTGTGCCTCTTGCCAAAGCAGCCCCTAAATCTGGTCCATCTGTTCCCGCCTCGGTACAAACTAAGGATGATGTTTATGAAGCTTTCATGAAAGAGATGGAAGGGTTACTGTGACAACTTTTGATGCCTGAACACACTTCTGTTTATATCATTGGTTCATGGAGTAAGAGGCTCTTACGAAACTTAGGCAAAAGAGCTACTTTCACTGGCAGGGTATTTTTTTTAATTTCAGTTGAAGGACTATCTTAAAGTTTAGCTGTGTTTGGAATTCACTGCATATGAGGGGTATTTCAAGCAAAAGAGATTGGTTACTGAAGCAGGGCTGCTAACACCCATTCCCTTTCATACCACCATTTTCATCCCATTTCTTCCCCTCCCCAGTTCTTTGGAAACTTGTAATCAGGGGGGAGCTTTGTTACTTGTTTTGATTCTCATTTTGTGTGCTGTGGGCACTGGAGTAGAGGTTTTGGGAAAAACAGTTTATTTTGCCCCATCTTGTCTTTTGTGTTTGAATTCTTTTTAATATTTTCTTGTAAATATTTTGTAATATTGTAGTGAAATGGATCACAATGTCATTTCCTAATACAAAGCAAGATGTGTGGGAAGAAAATGTACAATTCTTTGATTAAATTATTTCCCACTGACCTAAACTTTGAGTGTTTCGTGGAATAAATAAATAAACGTTCTACAAAAAAAAATGGTCAAGAGACCTGAATAGACATCATTCCAAAAAAAGATATACAAATGGCCAACAAGCATGTGAAAAGATGCTCAATATCTTTAGTCGCTGTGGGGGCCCAGGTATTAGGGCCTCTCAGGTTAGGAAATGTTTACAGGCTTTGGAGGCCAGCAGCCCTTTCCCCAGGCCCAGGTGGGACTGCAAGAAAACATGTTTATGTAAGTTGCATGTAAGTTACTTCTTAGTGCACATGAGTGCTGGCACCATGCCACCATTGTTTGTGTGTGGATATAAAACCCCCGTTTCCATTTTGTGGGGCAGCTTTTGAGTTCGGCCTCTGGTGAATAAAGAGCTGCTGCATTTATGGCAAAGATCCCACGTGCTTTCTTTCACTTGGGCTTCTCACCACCAAAACCATCCCTGCTTGAAGCACTTAGACCTGACATTTGGTGTAGTCAGCAGGATCTGGTGAGTAGCTGACCTCTGCCTTAGAACCCTCAGGGGAGGATTCCACTATGTGGCCCCAAACCACATTGTGGCACCCGGTCGCTGAGTTCCTCATGGTATGGGCTCCTCCTGAGGACTGCAAGATGGTGAAGCCCACACCGGAGGCTGTGCGGAAGGCATCATGGAGATGAGTATACCCATGGCCCACTGCGAGTCAGCGGGGGTTGTGTGGCTGCTCCTGTCTGTCTTGTGGAAGCAAGAGGTCACTGTACATGACCAAACGGGGCAAGTGCAGCAGCTGCAGCAGGCCCAAGAGGTGTTGGAACAATGGGTCCATACCCTGGAAAAGGCATTGGAAAGCCAGCTAGGCTCCCCATTTTCCTCCCGCCATGCCTCATGACCCAAGAGTTCAAAGCAAGTCGTGCTCCAGGCCTGTCCACTGATTAAGAGGCAGATAGAGCACGACCAGCCTATAGCCCAGGAGGAGGCCTTGCTGGGGGGGCCAGAGGTCACAAAGCACACCATGTATATATGGCATATACTTCGGCTGTGCTCTGGGAGTTAGCTAAGCAAGTTTGCCAACAGGTTGGAAAGACCATTCCCAGTTTGCTGTTATGGCTGTGGGACAATGGGGCTGAGAGCACAGAGCTGCCCCTGAATGAGATGGCCCAGTTCGCCTCTATCACGGTGATACCCTCCCTCAGCCAGCAACTGCAGAACATTAAACGCTTGGTTGAAAATGACCAGGGTAATCACTCCCTGATTAACTGGCTCATGTCGGCAGCCCACATGGTCTGGGCAGACCCAGGGGAGTTGCCAGAGGTGGTCAGTAAATGGTCCATGTACATGGAGCTTGTGCAGATCATTAGGGAAATGGACATGCGCCAGATGATTTTCAGGGAGTGTTATGAGGAGGTGTTCACCACATGGATAAAGGACTTAATCCTTACTTCCAGCCCGGTAGGCTCCTTTGGCCCAGTGGCAGCCATTTTGACCCCCTTTGTAGATCGTCAAATTCATGAGGTCATAATAGCTATGGCTAGGCTGGGTTACATAGAAATCTGACGGAAGGACAAGGTGGGAGTAAAGGCCACTCCTAGTGCCCGCCTGCAGGAGAGAGGGTGGAGCCCCTGTCTGGCGGCAGGCCCTGTAAAAGTGAGCCGCAGGCAAATGTGGGTCAATCTCCTGGCAGTGGGTGTGTTGCAGGCCAAGACTGAACAGCTGCCTAATGAGGTGTTGCTGGCCCTCTGGAACCAATTAGGCCCGGAAAAGAAGTTCACCAAAGGTTGCTACCTGAGAAGTGCAGTTGCAGGATTTTTTTGACTAGGACTCAGGCCGAGGGACCCGATTGGTGGGGAACCAGGAGACTGGAGGCCTCATGTGGAAGTGACTATTCATTGGTTCCTCCGCAATGTGCAGCATGTATTGGCCTTTGTGGACATGGGTGCTGATAGCACCTTGTTGTACGGCAGTCCAGACCAGTATGGAGGCCCCCTGGCATACATTGAGGGGTATGGAGGCTATCACATACAGGTACAGCAGGCCACTGTGATTTGGGGCATTGGACGTCTTGCCCCCCGGGTCTATGTGGTTTACATCTCCCCTATTGCAGAGTACATACTAGGGGTGGATGTCTTGCAGGGCCTTGCAGTGCAGACGACACAGGGTGAATTCTGCTTGCTGGTGCGAGTTGTGAAAATGGTGGTGTGAGGGCACCCGCACCACAAGCCCGTTGTCCTGCCGAGTCCTACCAGGACAGTCTGCATGCACCAGTACTGCCTCCCTGGAGGACATGAGATCAGCCAAACAATTCTGAAGTTAGAGGAGGCAGGCATCATACACCCCACTCATAGCCCGTTTAATTCCCCTGTGTGGCCAGTTCGCAAGCACATGACTGTTGACTATTGGGAACTGAACAGGGTGACACCACCCTTGCATGCTGCCATCCCTTCCATGATGGACCTCATGGACTGTCTGTCCTTAACACTAGGAAAATACCATTATGTTGCGGATTTGGCAAATGCCTTCTTCTCCATTGACATTGCTCCTGAGAGTCGAGAGCAGTTTGCCTCTTTACCTGGGTGGGACAACAATGGGCCTTTGTGCTCATGCTGCAAGGAAACCTGCACAGCCCGACAATCTGCCATGGACTTGTGGCCCGGACTTGGCCACATGGAAACATGCCCGAGTGGTGTCGTTCTTCCATTATATTGACGATATAATGTTAACCTCTGATTCTCTTGCAGATATAGAGAACATGGCAAAGGCTCTCAGAGCAGCACTTAAAGACTGGGGATGGGCTGTCAATGAGGCCAAAGTCCAAGGGCCTGGATTGTCTGTCAAATTCTTGTGAATTATCTGGTCGGATAAGACCAAGGTTATGCCGGAGGCTGTCATTGACAATAGTCAGGCATATCCACGCCCAGAAACAGTGAAACAGCTCCAGGCCTTTTTAGGCTTCTTGGGGTATTGGCGTGTGTTCATATCCCACTTGACGACCATAACGCACCGCCTTCATAGTCTGATTAAGTGGGGTGTGGTGTGGGACTGGACTTCCGAGATGCAGGAAGCCTTTGCAGCTGCCAAGAGAGCTGGGGCTCAAGCCCAGACCTTGAGGGTCGCTGACCCGGCACTTCCATACCTGCTGACAGTTCAGGTGCAAGAGGAAGGCTTTGGTTGGGGTCTGTGGCAGACCCATTGGACCAAGAAGGCGCCCTTGGGTTTCTGGTCTCATCTCTGGAAAGGTGCTGAGCAGAGATACTTGCTAATTGAAAAGCAATTAGTGGCCGTTTACACAGCACTAGTGGCCTGTGAGGCCATCACAGGTCCTTGTAACGGGGCAGTCCACATATCCGGTCAAGAGTTGGCTGCGGTCATGGTTCAGGGCGCCCAGGACAGGGGTGGCCCAAATTCCCACACTGACCAAGTGGGGAGCATATTTGGCGCAACAGGCCACGTTTAGCTTTAGTCTGCTGGAGCTGCTGGGCCTTTTGGCCTTCTGGGTGGACAAAGAAGAGGCACTTCCAGAGCACCCATAGAAGTGGCCAGCCCATACAGGGAAGGAGAGCAACCTGTCCCTGGTGGGGCATGGTACACAGATGGTTCCTGTCAGGGCCAGCCTTCCACATGGACTGCATTGAGTTACAGCCAGTGTCAGAAGGGTTCTGGTATGAAACTGGCCCAGGACAGAGTAGCCAATGGGCCAAGCTTAGGGCTGTTTGGCTAGTGCTCATGCATGCAGCAGGCGATGTACACATCTGCACTCATAGCTGAGCTGTGTTTCGGGGTCTAACCTTATGGCTGCCTGGTTGGGGACATGCCCTCTGGGAGGATCTGTGGTCATGGGATAAGAGCCAGGCAGCTACGATTTACCATATCCCAAGGCATAAACCGTCCCTCTCCCCTGGAAATGCGGCAGATGCATTGGCACAAGTCGTCCCTGCCCGTCCTCTCTCTCCTTTGACAGTGCAGGATGCCACTAAGGGCACTTGGTTACATCGGAAACTAGGGCATGTGGGCCCACGAACCATGTGCCAAGTGACTTGGTGCTGGGGCATACTCCTGACCATGGATGACGCCACGGAGGCTGGTCAGTTATGTCCCCAATGTGCCAGTAACCACCCCCATTGGTGGCGATTGCCTACTCAGAGGCCACTCACCATTTCAAGCAACTGAGGAACCCACTTTACAGGACAGCAAATTCAGCAGTGGGCAAAAGAGCAGGATATAGAGTCGCAGTTACACGTCCCTATCACCCGCAGGCTGCTGGCATTGTGGAAAGTTTTAATGGGCTGCTGAAGGAGAAGCTCCGAGCCCTAGGAGGGGCAAACCTGTGGAAATACTGGGTGTCCCGAGTGCCACTAGCTTTGTATCTGTTGAATGAGCAGCCACGAAAGACCAGCTGGTCACCACTAGACCGGGTAGTAGAAGGGTTGCCACGCACCCTCAAGGTGATGCTGGGGTTGAGCCAACCCCCAAATTTGACCCTGGTACAGCAGGGAGCTTTGCTCCTGCCAAACCAGGAGGCCCTGGCTGAAGGCCAGACAAAAACTTGGACTTGGCGCTGGAAGACTGTTGTCTCCCGGGATCCCTGGGTTGCCCTAGTGGAGCCATGGGGGCCAGGCGCAGGCCGTAGACTGCAAGTCCAACCTTTACAGTGCTCCTGGCCAGCCCCTTTACAGGTCACCTTACCAAAGGATGGAGGAGGGACATTGCTACAGGGTACCTTTGCTCTGGCCATCTGGCCTTTGCCTTTGTTGCAGGTCCAGGAGGTGGATTTGCCTTCCCCGTAGTGTTGGAGGAAATGGTGTGGTATCACCATCCAGGAGCCCCACCACTGTTGACTACCATCCTTTCTCAGGATGGGAAAGTAGCTTGTGTACTGCCAGAAGGCAGAGATTTGCCACTAATGGTTTCTGTTTCCCTGTTGTCTTACCATCCAGCCTAGGCTTGGGCAACAGTATCCTGGCTTGGGCCCATGATTTTGCCGAGGTGCACAATGTCTCTGAATGCTGGGTGTGTACTGAGCTCCCCACAGCAGCAGCAGAGGGTCTCCCATGGCATATAACACCAGCTACAGCCTCAAATTGGACCTGGTTATGCTCTTGGGAGATGACCAAGGATTGGAACTCATGCCAGGAAGCAGTGGATGCCCTTCTAGGACGGGCCTACCACAATGCCCTGCCCTTACTGGGCTATGCAGTGGACAATGGGTGGGGATGGTTAACTGGGGAGCATGTGGAAATCTTAGAACAGGCCCCTCATTGTATAGAACAGGTGCAGACTGTTATGAACTGTGCTGTGGGGTGGACCCCAAAGAAATTATGTGCTAACATAACAAAGGTGGAATACCCAGGCTTTTGGTGGGATGGAAGGTGGTATGTAGGCACAAAACCCACATACATTCTTCCTGCTGGGCACTTATAGGTTTGCGGCCATTATGGGTGGCCATATCTCCTGGCCCACTGGACAGGCCGTTGTACATGGGGTCACCTGTATATGCCGGGATAAATCTGGACACGCTTCCACAGCAACCTCAGAAAGAAGATATGCTATATCATTGGTGGCATTGCCACTGACAGTCAGCTTGGTGGTTTTATCCACTGGCCCTTTTTCTCCCAAGGGCTGGAACCATAGATGTGGAGTTCCAGGTAGAGGCCTTAGCCAAGCACACTGCCCAGGCCCTGAACACTAGCATGGCGGCAGTGTCCCTGCTAATAGACAAGACCACCCAAATGCGGGAGGTTGTTTTACAAAACCGTATGGCCTCAATCTCTCAACAGCAGCACAGGGTGGTACTTGTGCCTCTCTACATACAGAATGCTGCATTTACATACCCAACCATCATGAGCAAGTGCAGGACACACCAGAAGAAATGGTTGCGCAAGTCCAGGCCAGATATGTACTAACTGAGGATCCTTTGTCCTCCTGGTGGTCTCACCTAGACTGCACCTGACGCTGGGTGATAGCCATAGTGGCTGTGTTAACCAGCGGCCTTCTCGTCCTGTACTATACATTGTAATTTTGCTGTGACCCTTGAGCCCAGGGTTTGGCCCTTAGGAAAAGAGCACGGTCCCAGGAATGGGCACAGTCCCAAACCCTCTAGGGGTGGAGTGTGGGGTTCCAGGTATTAGGCCCTCCCAGGTTAGGAAATGTTTACAGGCTTTGGAGGCCAGCAGTGCTTCCCCCAAGCCCAGGTGGGACTGCAAGAAAAAATGTTTATGTAAGCTGCATGTAAGTTACCTCTTAGCACACATGAGTGCCAGCACCATGCCACTGTTGTTTGTGTGTGGATATAAAAAAACCCATCTCCATTTTGTGAGGCAGCTTTTGGGTTTGGCCTCTGGTGAATAAAGAACTGCTGCATTTATGACAAGGATTCCACACGCTTTCTTTCATTTGGGCGTCTCACCACCAAAACTGTCCCTTCTTGAAACACTCAGACCCAGCAGTTGCTATGGATATGCAAATCAAAACCACAATGAGATACCACTTCCCACCCACTAGGATGGCTATAATAAAAAAAGTGCAGAAAATAAGAAGTGTTGCCAAGGTTGTGGAGAAACTGGAACACTTGTACATTGCTAGTGGAATGTAAAATGATGCAGCTGCTGTGAAAAAACAGTTTGGTGGTTTCTCCAATAGTTAAACATATAACTACCATATGACCCAGCAATTCCAATCCTAAGCATATTACCCAAAAGAACTGAAAACAGGTATTCAAACAAATATTTGTACATGAAAATTCACAGCAGCACTATTCATAATAACCCAAAGATGTAAACAACTCAAATGTACATCAACTGATGAGTGAACAAACAAAACTTGGTCTATCCCTACAATGGAGTATTATTCAGCCATAAAAAGGAATACAATACTGATATATGCTACGAAGTGAACAAATCTCAAAAAGACATTTAGCTCAGTGCAAAAAGCCAGTTACAGATGTTTTATGATTACATTTATGTGAAACATACAGGACAGGCAGATCTATATAAACAGAAAGCAGAGGAGGTTTGCCATAGGCTGGTGGAAAAGGATGAATACTGTTACACGAATGGGCCAGTGGTGGCCTCTGTGTATTAGCTTAAAATGGCCCCACATTGTTTACTTTTCCACAGCAAGGTACAATAATTACTCCAAAGCCCACTGGTGCCAAACTCAAATTTGAACACATTCAATTGCTTTAAATATATAATAAAACATATGTTTTATCTATTTAGACTTATCAACTCTACAAAACAACACCCAACATATATCCATGGGTACCTATAAACCCTGTAGGTATAAAAAGACTCCAAATTGCTGCTGCCCTTCAGAACTGTAATTCACAGACTCCCCACCTTGCTGCAGAGTAAAATTATCTAGACATTACACCTCCTCTCTGATTTCTCCCTTTCTCATGAGTTTCTTAGCTCTATTCCTCTTGTGGGTGGTAGCCCCATGCCACTTCCTCTGAATGGTGTCTTGCTGGGAGGGACTTCTTTTTCATGCAACCCTATCCAAGTCCCGGCCAAATAAAGTTTGTGTGTTACTATCCCTCATGTCTTCTGTTTTCCTTGATCAACATCGAAATTCCTGCTCTCTTTCCCAGTTTTTGCAGCATGAGGCAACATAAGCAGCAAAGTCTCCCATGACACCCTCCATGAGGCAGTGTGGGAAGTCCTGCACAGAAACCAGTGCAAGTGCTGGAAATTTTTGGAGACCGTGAAGCTGCAGATCATCTTGAAGAACTATGACCCTCAGAAGGACAAACGCTTCTCCAGCACCATCAGGCTTAAATCCACTCCTAGCCCCACATTCTCTGTATGTGTTCTGGAGGAACAGCAGCACTGTGACTAGGCCAAAGCGGTGGATATCCCCCACATGGATATTGAGGCGCTGAAGAAACTCAACAAGAATAAGAGACTGGTCAAAAAGCTGTCCAAGAAGTATAATGAAATTTTGGCTTCAGAGTTTCTGATCAATCAGTTCCCATGAATCCTGGGCCCAAGCCTGAATAAGGCTGGCAAGTTCCCTTCCTTGTTGACCCACAATAAGAACATCGTGGCCAAAGTCGATGAAGTGAAATCCATGGTCAAGTTCCAGATGAAGAAAGTGCTGTAGACACATGCCGTTGGCCACATGAAGATGACAGATGATGAGCTTGTGTACAACATCCAATTAGCTGTCAATTTCCTGGTGTCATTGCTCAAAAAGAACTGGCAGAAGAGCTTGGCTTTATGTATCGAGCACCATGGGAAAGCCCCAGCACCTATACTAACGTACAATTTAATAAGCCATAGGCTAGCAAAAATAAAAAATGAAATTCCCAAACTTACCACAGGGAATGACTGCTTAATGGTTATGTGGTTTCTCTATTGGATGATGGAAATAATGTTGGTACTAGATACAAGTGACGATTGCACAACACTGTGAATGTACTAAATGCTACTGAATTGTCTACTTTAAAGTGGTTAATTTTATGTTATGTAAAATTTATCTCAATTTTTAAAACAGTTACATACTATATGGTTGCATTTATGTAACATTCTAAAAAAATTGAGATAGACATCAAGTTAGTGGTTGTCAAGGGTTAAAGATGGGAATGTGGGGAGAGGGTGATGAGTGTGACTACAAAAAGGTAGCATGGGAGATCTTTGTTATAATAGAACAGTTATGTATCTTAATTGTGGTGGTTACATGAATCTACACATGAAGTTAAATTGCACAGAATTATGCACACAAATATAAATTATTGCATGTAAAAGTGGTGATAATCTGAATAAATTCTGTTGATTGTACAGATGTCAGTTTCCCAGTTTTGATATTGTACTCTATTTAGTTAGATGATGTTACCATTGGGAGAAACTGGGGGGAAGAGTACCCAATACCTCTCTGTATTATTTATGAAACTTCTTCTAAATATATAATTTCAAACTAAAAACAAACATTCTGTGTGTATCAATTGCTTTTTTGGTTTGTTAGGCAATTCACAGGCAGTAAAATCACAAAGAGGAAAAAAGCATTACTTAAGTTGACTGCAGTACTTATTCTGGAAACTTATTTTGTTTTTCAACATATTTTTTGGATCGTGTTGATATGCAGCTCCTTTGTAGTTAAGATACTTGGCAATGGCTTTAGTGTGATTCTTTCCAAGAATTTAAAGAAAATTCAATATTTAATAAGTCAAAGAGAAAAATATGTTCATCTCAGCAGATATTCAGTATTTTATGTTAGTTAAATACCCTTAGAAAACTTGAAGTTTTAAAATAATTCTTTAACTCAATGAATCTGACAGTTCTAAAAGGAAAGAATAGTCCCAGGATCAATGGTCATACATAGTGTCCCTGACATTAGGAGCAAGGCAAGGAAGGCCTTTGTACCCAATATTAATTGTGATTGTTCTGGAATATTAGACAATTTATCTAGGCAAGACAGGGAATGACAGAATTGATGACACAAGATGTCATTTCAGGCTGAATCAACTGCATGTCTAGAAACCCCTGAAAAAGGAAAATGCAGAAATAACAGATGCAGGCCAATAAAACATTACTTCACAGAGTTCAACAGCTTCAACTCTACACACAATTCAGATGAAAAACAAGGAGCAAAATGTGTATTCACAAAAACATTGAAGTCTAAAAAGGAATGTAAAAGGTTTGGACAAATTGACCTGCTGCTTGAGAGAGAAAAACGCAGGATTGAAAAAAATCAAATTTCATCCAAATTAGATAACAAATTTAATCTATTTCTTATAAAAGTTTTCATGGATTCCGTTTACCGTCACCTGAAACCTATGTAACTTTACTAACCATTGTCACCCCAATAAACTTTAATTAAAAAATTTCCATGGAACATTAAGTGTGCATGTGTGTCCATGTGTAGTAAGAGTAAAGTAAAAATAAAGGAAATTCTTGGTACAAATAGAGGAAAGTCCAATAATCGATCAGAACAAGGTTAAGTGGGATTTAGAACTTAATGAAAATTTTCTTCTTTAATACAAAGGGGCAAAAATGGCTGCAGACATAAAATGATCCTCAACTCTATTGTTGAGGCAAATCCTGGTTGGCTCATAGTTTAGAAGAGGTCTGTGCAGTAAAAGGTACAGACAGCATAAGCATATACAAACTTCAACAAAAACAAGATTTAAGAATATTTAGGACATTGATATGGAAAATTGTGCACCTTACAAGGAATAAAATGTTTTCTGTTAAAAATGACAAGATAGAGAATGAGTGAATTATCTACAAGCAGAGCAATCCCAAAAAGGTCAAGGGAGAGAATTTCAAAATAAACAAAAACACATTAATTGACTACATCTCGCTTATTTTGACTTTGAAAGGGACCTTTGGTTTCTGCAAACAGGTCCTTATCTTAACTCTAAGGTTTACTAGGAGCTTGATGCAGGCACTGGTGCTCTCAGAAATGTGATTTGTGCCTGTTCTCTGGCAGCAGCCTCTCGCTTCACAGGCATCCAGCTCTTCCTAGGGAGGATGGTGCAGATATAGATTTCTTGCTAAAATGGGTCACAGACCCAATGTGCTCAAAACAGTTCTCCAAGAACATAGCCTTGGAAAAACTTTGTGTTGGGGAACATGCTTTTGAAACTCGTAGACGTACTTACCACAGCTCTTTCTGCTACACCTTACTTTTTTTCTTCTTGGGTTTGGGTTAGTCTTGTGTTTTATGAAGCTCTATGGTGCGATAAACCAGGCCTGAGACTGCTTTGGAAAAAAAAAGAGGATGGGTTCTGGAATACCGGGACGATATTCAAAAGAGGCATTGGGGGGCCGGCCGAGTGGCGCGATGGTTAAGAACTGGCTTGGGATGCCAGAGGGCCCCGGTTCGGATCCCACATATGAGGGCCAGTGACACT
>NW_017732987.1:0-6262 GCF_001890085.2 Hipposideros armiger | reverse complement strand
TATATATATATATATATATATATATATATTCACTTATAGTTGACATACAATATTATACAACATCAGCTTCAGATGTACAGTGCAGTGAACAGGCCTCTACCCCATCCATGATGTGGTCTCCCTAGCAAGACATGTGACTCAATGACTTCTTTCTTTACCCAAAGATAAAGGAAATATTGAAAGGGAGACATTTTGATGACCTTCAAGACATCAAGGGTAGTACAACTGCTCTGATGGCCATTCCAGAAAAAGAGTTCCAAAAATCGCTTTGAAGGTTGGACTAGGCACTGGAATCGGTGCATAGCTTCTCAAGGGGAGTGCTTCAAAGGTGACCATAGTGATATTCAGCAATGAGGTATGTAGCACTTCTTCTAGGATGAGTTCGTGAGCTTAATTGTTGGACCTTATATATACACAATGATTCTAATTCTGTCAGAAAAATATTTTTAAAAGCCTGATAAGTATAAAAGAAGACTGTAAGCACCTATATTCGTGGGTCTGCATACAGTGAAGCACCAGTTGGCAGCAGTGTGCCTCGGCAGTGAGAGATGCGTGGGCGGAAGACAGTACTCAGCAGGCAGGAGGTGACTGAGAGATGGTAGGGCACTGGAGCAAGGTCTGGGCAACGGTGTCCAGAGTCATGGACAGTGGATAACAAACAGAGGGGTGGGAAAAAGACTGGGCAGCCTGTACAAAGCTGGGGTAATAGAAGATGAACGCCCTTCTCTCTGGGAGGGACTCCTCTCATGTGGACACAACAACCCACACCAGGAAGGGAAGAGATACATCAATGAATGTGATGTAGTTTGGGGTCTAAAGCAGATGAAGTTGCTTTAACATACATATGAATTTTCCAAACAGAATTGGTATCATACTAAACGAACCGTTTCATATCATTTTTTATTCTTTGCAAAATGTACTACTATTTTTCTTTAAAAAAAAAGGGAGGGGTGGATGCCATCTAGTGGTCAGATCCAAGATTGCAGCTGAGAGGCTCAGACCAGGGGCTCAGCAAGGGGAGGGAGGAGTGGAGATTGTGAGCTTGGCTTAGTGGTATCAGCCAGTATTTTCTGGAATTTTGCACCTGCTGTGAGCAGTCTCTCTGTGTCATTTTCTGAGACATCTAAATTTCAGATTGCGTGTCCAGCCCTTGTCTGAACTGAAGAGAAAACTGCACCTGTGAGTGCATGTTTGGGGTGATAGATCTAGAGCAGACCTGGACATACACACACACACACACACACACACACACACACACACTCACACACATACACATACACAGATACTGGCAATTCAGTGTTTTAATCTATTTCATTAGCTCAAGAATTTGAATACAGTGAATGCTTTTCAAAAGTAATGAATACATGTTCACATTACCTTCACCAGTCTGTTCACAGTATTTTCTGTATTCATACTTTTATGATAATGCTATATTTCTGAACATACTATTTCAAACAACATTTGAAAGTATATTCATAAATTGAAATTATTCTGCCTCCCTCACCAGTCCGATTCCTATCCCCTGACCCAAAAGGGCCTGTTGTCATAGAATAGTGCCTCCTCTTCAAATGCATCCCTCTAGATAAGGTGTACATGAACATAGACACCTGCACACACTCATGGTCTCTTCCAAAAGAGGAATCACACTACTCCTCTTCTTTTGTATCTTGTATTTCCCACTTAATATTCTTCTTAGGATTTATATTTTCATCTTCTTAGTTCAAGTTCAAATGGTTAAGTTTACATGTCAACTTGACTGGCAACAGGGTGCTCACATTACATATTATTTTTGATGTGTCTACGAGGATGTTTCTAGATGAGATTAGTATTTGAATTGATGGTCTAACTAAAGTAAATTGTACTCCCCAGGTAGGTGAGCCTCTTCTAATCTGTTGAAAGTGTGAACAGAACAAAAGGTAGAGGAAGGAGGGATTCACCTTTCTTTGCTTCCTGCCTTGCAGCTTGATGTCTCATCTTTTCTGACCCTCTCACTGGGTTTTAAACCTTTGGCTTCCCAGGTTCTCAGGCCTTTGGACATGAAGTTAATTATACTATGGGTTTTCCTGGGTCTCCAGCTTGCAAACAGCAGACCATGGCACCTCTCAGCCTTCATAATTGCATGGGTAAACTCATAATAAATTTCCTCTTGTATGTAAATATGTTTCCTATTGTTTCTGTTTATCTGGATAACTGAATAATACATTAGCAGTCTAGGCATATTTAAACATGTTTATTTTTCATGTATATATTTATTTGAATTCTCAGTTAAAATTGAATTCTCTGTTGCCAATCATTTTGTTACTGAGTGTGCTTCACAAATCATGGATATGAACCCAATATCTGAAGTGTATTTTAGAAGTGTTTTCTCCAAATGCTGGTCAAGATGATGGAGTAAGTTAGTTGTGCTAACCTCCTCTCATGACCATATTAATTACAGCTAAACTACAGAGCAACTATTATTGAGAATCTCCTGATGTCTAGCTGAACTGAAGCCCTACTACTATGGACATATGGAAGAAGCCGTCTCAAGCGTGGTAGGAGGGACAGAGACATGGAATGGACTGGTCCCACACTCATGTGTGACCATTAAAAATCGAGAAGGATATCTCAGCTGTGGAGATCCCCCCTGGAGAAGTGAGGGGTCCGGGTGCCATATCAGGATCCCCAGTGTGGGGTTCCAGTACTGGGGTGAAAAGTCCCCATAACTTCTGGCTGTGAAAACCAGTGGAGATTGTGGCTGAGTGAGCTGGAGGGTAGGGCGGCTGCAGTCCTAGACCTTTCTCTTAAAGGGCATGCACACGGAAATACTTGCTAATGGACTGACTCACTCTGAGCTCCAGCACTGGGGCAACAGCTTGAAAGGTGCCAGGGACATACGGGGAAGAGCTGAATTGACTAACTTCAGGCTGAAGCCTGGAGGGAAAGGTTTCTCCACAACAGAGGAGCTGGCAGAAGCCATTGTTTCTTTGTTGAGCACCCCCCCTCCCTGCGTACAGACACAGGCAGATGTCATATCTGAGTCTCCATCAAACTGGCTATCACCTTTCTTCTGCTCCGCCCTACTGATTCCCTGAGACCATGTCCCACCCAAATTTCAGGCATGCCAAAGTCACTTCCAGTGGCTTTTCTGTACAAACAACCTGTCTTACCTCATGCTGTGGACTTTCCTAAAATCTCTAAAACAGTCACAAAACCCAAACTAGCAGCATCTGGCTTTAGTGTGTTCTGTACCACTGGCTGAGCATCTTTAGGCCCGGAACTAATGACAGCTGGCCTCCATTCCCAGATTTGCCTCTCGAGGCACCTCCGAGCCCAGTGCGAGTGGCAGCCATCTCCCTATTGCTTTGTGGCTCATACCAGAAGGCCCCAGGCAAGGAATAGGCTGTGGCTAAAATTGATCTGCAGCAGGTGCCCTTCCAGGAGGTCCCAGGGCTGGCACACCTGGTGGCCAGCTTCAGACCAAGCCAGAGCATCACTCACCCACCTCCAATGATGACACTCTCAAAGAGAAGACTGGGAAGGTACCAGAGCCTCACTAAAACAAACCCTGCTCTGTACAGTCAGCCCCTGCACCACAGCTCCTCCACTGTAGTCACATCCAGTCCTCACAACTAATCAGCCTGAGGATCAGCCCCTCCCATTGATGTGAAAACAGCAACCAAGGCTCAACTACAATAGGTGGTACACACAACCCACACAAGGGACACACCTGGAGTACCCAAATCTGGTGACCAGGGAGACTGCACTATTGGGTCCCACAGGACACCTACTATGTAAGGCCACTCTACTGAGACCAGAAGACATAGCAGCTCTACTTAATACATAGAAACAAACACAGGGAGACAACCAAAATGGGGAGACAAAAACCAAAACCAAAACCAAAAAAAAACATGCCCCAAACAAAACAAAACAAAAGAAAGCTCCAGAAAAAGAATTAAAAGTTGAGACAAGCAATCTACCAGATATAGGGTTCCAAATACTGGTTATAAAGATGCTCAGTGATCTCAGGGAGAACTTCAACAAAGAGATAAGAAACATAAAAACAGAGATAGAAAACATAAAAAAGAACCAGTCAGAAATGAAGAATACAATAACCAAAATAAAAAATACATTAGAGGGAATCAATAGTAGATTAGATGAAGCAGAGGATCAAATCAGCAATTTAGAAGATAAGTTAGCAGAAAACACCCAACCAGAACAGCAAAAAGAAAAAAAAAGAATCCAAAAAATTGAGAAGAGTTTAAGGGGCCTCTGGAACAAAATCAAGCATACCAACATTCACATCATAGAAGTACCCGAAGGAGAAGAAAGAGAGCAAGGAATTGAAAATCTATTTGAAAAAATAATGACTGAAAACTTCCCTAACTTGGCAAAGGAAGTATAATAGATATACCAGCCCAGGAAATGCAGAAAGTCCCAAAGAAGATTAACCTAAAGAGGCCCGCATCAAGACACATCATAATTAAAATGCCAAAGGTTAAAGACAAAGACAGAATCTTAAAAGAAGCAAGAGAAAAGAAGTTAGTTACCTACAAGGGAGCTTCATAAGACTATCAGCTGGTTTCTCAACAGAAACTTTGCATGCCATAAGGGACAAGCATGAAATATTCAGTGGTGAAAACAAGGATGTACAACCAAGATTACTCTACCCAGCAAAGTTATCATTTAGAATCAAAGGATAAATAAAGTGCTTCCCAGACAAGAAAAAGCTAAAGGAGGTCATCATCAGCAAACCAAAATTACAAGAAATCTTAGAGGGGCTTCTTTAAGACAAAAAGAAAAAAAAGATAAAAAATATGAATCATAAAATGTCAATAACTACATACTTATCAACAACTAATGTAAATGGATTAAATGCTCCTATCAAAGATAGGGTGACTGAATAGATATGGAAACAAGAACTTTACATATGCTGCCTAAAAGACACTCACTTCAGATCAAAAGACACACAGACTGAAAAGAAAGGGATGGAAGAAGATATTTCATGAAAATGGAGATTAAAAAAAAAAGCTGTAGTAGCAATACTTACGCCAGACAAAGTAGACTTTATAACAAAGGCTATAAGAAGACACAAAGAAGGAACCACTAATCCCACTTCTGGTTATTTATTCAAAGAAACCCAAAATGCTACTTTGAGGAGATGTGTTCATCTATATCTTCACTGCAGCATTGTTTACAATGGCCAAGATGTGGAGGCAACCTTGGTGTCCATCGATGGATGAATGGATAAAGAATAGGAGGTACATATATACACTGGAATATTGCTCAGCGATGGATAGGAATGGGTTCTTACCATCTGTGGTGACATGGATGGACCTGGAGGGTATTGTGCTGAGTGGAGTATGTCAGAGAGAGAAAGAAAGATGAAATGTGATTTCTCTTATATGTGTAATCTAAAGAACAAAAGAAACAAACAAAAACAGAAACACACTTATAGATAAAGAAAACATTTTGATGGTTGCCAGATGGAAGGGGTATTGGGGTGAGTGAAAAAGGGGAAGGGATTAAGAAGTAAAATTTGATTGTTACAAAGTAGTACAGGGATGTAAGGTATAACATAAGAAATATTGTCAATAATATTGTAATAACAATGTATGGTGTCAGATGGGTACTAGATTTATTGGGGGTGATAGAAGGAAAGGGTTTGTAGGTAGGGTGAAAAAGGTGAAGGCATTAAGATGTACAAATTAGTAGTTACAAAATAGTCATGGGATGTATAGTAAAGCACAGAGAATATAATCAATTATGTGGTAAAAACTATGCAAAGTGCCAGGTGGGTACTATAATAAAATAGTCAGGGGGATGACTTCTTAAATTTTATACGAGGTGAATGCTTAAATAAAAAAATTGTTACAGTAGAAGACCTATTGCCATTAATCCCCTTCAAAATACTCCCCCTCACTTTTAACACACTTATCTCATTGTTCTTGCCACTTTCTGAAACAGTTCTGAAAGTTCTCTTTCGTGAGTGTCTTTAGTTGTGCCGTCATGGCTGCCTTGATGTTCTGAATTGATTCAAAACATTTACCTTTCATAGTCATTTTGACTTTGCAGAAAAGCCAGAAGTCTCACAGTGTCAGATCCATTGAATACGGTGGATGAGGACACACCGTAATGTTTTTTTTATTAAATTATTTTTTATTATGAAATACACATTTTTAGAATTAGTTTCAGCTGTACAACAGAGTGCAATAGTTATACTTTTTACCCCTCAAAGTGACAGCCCCCCTCCCCCAATCCGCTGCACCAATTCCCCCCAATA
>NW_017732986.1:146401-150517 GCF_001890085.2 Hipposideros armiger | reverse complement strand
AATGCAGATTGGGGAGACAGACTGGAGAGACATTTTGGGAGAGGACTCAACAGATGTGAGGGAGTAACTGGCCATGGGAAAAGAAGAAGATGAGAACTCAAGGATGACCTCCAGGTTTCTGTCCTGAGCAACAGATGGTGCTAGCATTTATTTAAAAGGAAAGGTCTAAGTAGAGAATATTTGGGGGGACCTGGGGAGGATGAGAATGGAGAGTTCCGTTTTGAACAGTTATGCCTAAAATAAATCCAAGTAGCCATGTCAGATGGTTGGTTAGATACATATGCATGGAGCTCTGAGGAGATTATTAGAAGCCATTGCTACATTGATGGGATTGAAAGCCATGGTAGAGAGTATAAAGAAAGGAGGCCCAGAACTAAGCTCTTCAGCAACAAAAACCAGTGATCTCAGCTGTGATTAAAAAAGATCAATCAATGAACCACCTATAAAACAGATTTGGGGATGGTGGAAAACAAGGGCTGGAGGATAGCTGAGACTCTGTCACATTAGGACAGCCAAGTGCAATGCAGCCCTGGGCCAGAATAAGTGAGAACTGGTCCTTTTTCTCTTCTCATCCTACACTCTCTCTCACCACATTCTCATTTCATCTCCCTAATATCAACCATTACTTCTAGATCTATATTTCAGTCTTAATATTTCCACTTGCTTGCTGAACATCATATTTGGGGTGTCCCACCAGTGCCTCAAACCAAAAGACTCAGTCAAATCCAGCTCATTTGTCCCATCCACACATCACCCTTTTTATACTCCTACTCCCACTGACGGTACCGACAAGGAAATAGGTGAAGCTGTCGTTGAGCCTGTTCCCTCATGTTCCTTTCTATTTTCCTTAATGAGAAAGTTGCCAAACCCTGTTGATTACACATCAGTGATATTATTTAATCTGGTTAAATTTCCATTTGTAAAGTATAGTCACTTTTAAAAGTGTCCAGTAATATAAATGCTAATAAATAAAATTATTTTCGTCAGAGATTGTGTTACTGTTTGTTTGTTTTTAAGAACTTTGTTTTCTTCAAATCTTTCTCCCCAAAATTTATCTTTGAACTAAGCTATAGTATGAAAAAAAGTTAAGACAGTTTGCAGAGATTTAGATGGGCAAAGCCATTCAACCTTAGCAGAAGGAGCTACTTTGGTTCTACTTTTGTCATCATGTTTAGGAATAAATCACTGAAAGCAGAGATAGAAATAGAGATGGATAGGAAAGTCTAGGGCCATCTACTTCATCTCCTTGTTAGTGCCAGGAAGTTGTTATGTTTGCTTTTTTGTTTTTGGGTTTTTTTTGTTTGTTTGTTTGTTTGTTTTTAATGTCAAATGCCTGTTTGTACAATAATCCTTAGATTACAACATTTTGATCTCTTTCGTAAGGTAACTAATTATCTTTCAAGTTGCTCTCTGCATTTTTGTTTGAAGTGCTTTCCACAAAACAAAACAAAAATCACTTGAAATAAGTATCAGCGTAATCTGTGTGTCTTTCACTATAGCAATGTTCTTGAAGTCTTACCTTTCTACATAGTCTAGGAGCCGGGAACAGTGATTCGAAGCCGGAGCATCATGACCTCCCACTGCATAAAGAAAGCCATCGCATGTGGCCACTCCGACACCCCCTCTTCTTTTACACATCGGAGCACACATGTTCCACTTATTTGTATGAGGATCATAATACTCCATTGAACTCAAACAAGAACTTCCATCACGACCTCCAACTGAATACAACCTAAAAATACAATTGGAAACACATGAGTGAAACTACAGTCTGAAGGACAGAATGAAGAAAACGAAAAGTCCTTTAAAAATAAATGTTAATCACATTATGAGCCTCAAATGTATTTGAAATATTTTCTTCACATGGAAATCTTTGTTAAAGGGACTCTATAAATGGTTACATATGCCTGGAGTTCCCATCATTCCGATATGCATTATACCAGATGAAATTAAAACAACTGCAATATCCTACCTTCTATTGTTTCTAGAATGTCAGATTTAATATAATGAAATCATGTTAATATATTATTTTAACAGATGTTGAGGAATGGTTATTTAAAATATAGGATAAGATATATTTGCCTTCAATATTCTTTGAAAATGATCATAATCAAAAGAAAATTGATTACCTTACTTGATCAGCATTTTATTTGCATTAGCATATAAATCATGCCTACTCCTGTGTTCTGTTGCCACAGTTTAGAATGCTAAAGAAGTGGAATAATCTAAACAAACATTATCATAACATCAGCTTCCTTAATCTATGNCTGGTTTCTAGTTTTGTCTGTAATCTTCAACTTCTAATGACTTATTTCTTTGTCTCTTTCTTCTAATACATTTTAAGCACTGTTTAGCACAGTGAAAAATACATGCAAAACAATTTTTATTGAATAAGTCAATGTCGGGTTGAATGTATTTTTTTCTAATGGGTTACACCTCCTGGGTCTAAATTCTGTCAGAATTTATGGCATCTTTTAGACATTGACATTTCTCCCCTAAGATGCTATCACTAAAGTGAGGCTTGGCTACAAGATTAGTTTTTGTGGTTCCATCACCTATTCTAAAGCCCCTGCTGTTGCTCAGATCCTGCCTTATTACCTGCTCTGATTTGAGGTGCTGATGTTCTTTGTGTTTGAGATACCCAGAGTGTTTACATTGTTTCATAAGTATCCCATGACTGTAGTTTAACACCATCATTATATAACACCTTTACTTTTCCATAAGAAATCGTTGACATACAATAACATTTGTCTACCTACCTATTATCAATTTATCTATAAAACAGCATTGCACACTATGTTCTAATGATTTGTGTGCCTATAATTATATGCTAAAATTATTCTTTACATTATATGTGCAAAATAATTCTACAGAGGTACCATCATCTATCTTGATTTATCGATGATTTACATGTGATGTCATCAATATAGAATATATGTTTTAGGAAGTGCAAAAATGCTATTAATTTGGCATGTACTATGAGCTCAGATAAGAATCATGATAATGCTGTGTGCTTGCTTCTGCATTACTTAAGCTGCTTATCACCACTGCATTCTTATAACTTAAATTAGCTACGCTTATTTAAATCTAATTTTGCATCATAAATGGATTCCTAGACTGAATTATTTATGCCTCTGTTCACAATCAACATTTCAATACATTATACAGTAAAGTTAGATGAGACTATGTGTGTGAAATACCATTTCAATAGTAGCATTTATATAAGATATTCACTGGAAGAGCTGGAGCCACATCATATTCATCTTCTCTGTCATTTTCCCTAAGAATTTGGCAGTGGAAAATGCGAAGGAGTTGTCAGTCTATTAGCAACATTTTAAAAATAAGTGATTTTATGTTTGTGTGTATAAAAGTATGTGTCTGTTTATTTGGATTCTGACCACTATCTCCCTATAACACCTGTAGTTCCTAATTTCACTGGACAATAGAATGTTGAAGTTAAACTATGGGGAGCTTAATGCCCTCCTGTAGGTGTATATATCTATAAATCCACAGTCCATTTCACAGAGTAGCAGTATCATTAAACATGTTTCTGTATTTTATCCAAGAAGTGGCTTAAGTTTGAACAGAACCTGTTCACCAAAAGCTATTTCTTGTGATCAGCCTTTTTCTCAATTCCTATAATCACATATCCTTATAAAAAAAGGATCACAAATGAGAGACATAACCTTTCTCACACTGACTATACCACTTACAAGCATGAATACAAAGTAATTTTTTTTAATATTAAGAGAAAAAATTGTGTTGGTATTCAGTGCAATCCGCCAAATATCTTGCTATTTTTCTGGGTACAATTTAGGATACTGTTCTCCCACCCTCATGATGTTTCCTGTGGCCACGTGACTGACTGGCTTATCATCAAACTATGAACAAAAGAGAACTGTATTACTTGCAGTTGGAATCTTAAAGAACCAGCAAACAATTTACCACTCTGGCTTTTTCCTTCTGATGTGGAGACCAGCAGTGCTCATATCGTAGCTTATATGTCATTCTGGGCACCAGAGTAATAACATCATGGAGTTGTCATGGATATGTAGCATGAGTGAGAAAAAAAGCATGATGGTATTAAGTCACTGAGTTTTGAAGTTATTCGTTACA
>NW_017732986.1:145218-146281 GCF_001890085.2 Hipposideros armiger | reverse complement strand
ATTAAGTCACTGAGTTTTGAAGTTATTCGTTACATTAGCATTACTTATCCTATCCTAGTTGATAAAGCAATTAACCTCAATGCTCCCTATTCTCACTTCCCTGTTTATCACCATCAGTTTCTCTAGCTTTCTAATTCTTACTGGACATGATATAATAGTTGTAAGTGATGCACAGTCTTCAAACAGAACTTAGCAATAACCATGCCAGGAAGTGTCTGGGTTGTTGAACAAAACCTGAAGCCAAGATGCCCTTTCACTCCAGCTTCTGCACACCTGGCCATTTAGGAAGTGTTCTCATAAGTCTGTCTGGCATTAAGAAATATGTGGCATAAAACAAGAAATCCATAATTCACCTTTGAGAGCTTAAAAGGAATAGCAACACAAATAAGACAGGAAGAAATAGAACAATAAAAACTTGTATTTTTTAAAAAAATTAACAAACATTGATAAATTTAATAAATTATTTAAAATTGAATTTTAACCAATCTTTTAAAAATATATTAAGGAGAAATTTAAAGAGTACTTTAGGATCTTGTGGAAAAAAATATAAAGCTTTAAATAACTATTACTTGAAGAAAGAAAGGAGGAAAGGAATGAAGGAGGAAAGGAAGGGAGGGAAGGAAGGAAGGAAGGAAGGAAGGAAGGAAGGAAGGAAGGATGGAAGGAAGATGAAAGTGGTGTGTGTGTTTGTGTGTGTGTGTGTGTGTGTGAGAGAGAGAGGGAGAGAGAGAGAGAGAGAGAGAGAGAGAGAGAGAGAGAGAGAGCACCAAGCATTTCTAGGAGTTGAATTTATATTTCCTAAATTATGCAGTTTTAAAAATCACTTGAATTATCTCTGTCATGTTCCAAATATTGCCAAGGTGCTGGGAACACAAACTGGCAAAGGAGACAGAAACCCACAGTTCCTTTACAGAGCTTAGAGTCCGGAGACAGAGACAGAAAAAGTAAAAGCCAGCAAATATAAGAATTTTAAATTGTTATATACGCTGTGAAGAAAATTCACGCTGTTGCAACATAGAGAAAAATACAGTGGATCTGCTTTTGATAGGATGGTCAGGGAAGG
>NW_017732986.1:140051-144492 GCF_001890085.2 Hipposideros armiger | reverse complement strand
CCTGAGCAACAGATGGTGCTAGCATTTATTTAAAAGGAAAGGTCTAAGTAGAGAATATTTGGGGGGACCTGGGGAGGATGAGAATGGAGAGTTCCATTTTGAACAGTTATGCCTAAAATAAATCCAAGTAGCCATGTCAGATGGTTGGTTAGATACATATGCGTGGAGCTCTGAGGAGAGGATTAGAAGCCATTGCTACATTGATGGGATTGAAAGCCATGGTAGAGAGTATAAAGAAAGGAGGCCCAGAACTAAGCTCTTCAGCAACAACAACCAGTGATCTCAGCTATGATTAAAAAAGATCAATCAATGAACCACCTATAAAACAGATTTGGGGATGGTGGAAAACAAGGGCTGGAGGGTAGCTGAGACTCCGTCACATTAGGACAGCCAAGTGCAATGCAGCCCTGGGCCAGAATAAGTGAGAACTGGTCCTTTTTCTCTTCTCATCCGACACTCTCTCTCACTGCATTCTCATTTCATCTCCCTAATATCAACCATTACTTCTAGATCTATATTTCAGTCTTAATATTTCCACTTGCTTGATGAACATCATATTTGGGGTGTCCCACCAGTGCCTCAAACCAAAAGACTCAGTCAAATCCAGCTCATTTGTTCCATCCACACATCACCCTTTTTATACGCCTACTCCCACTGACAGTACCGACAAGGAAATAGGTGGAGCTGTCATTGAGTCTGTTCCCTCATGTTCCTTTCTATTTTCCTTAATGAGGAAGTTGCCAAACCCTGTTGATTACACATCAGTGATATTATTTAATCTGGTTAAATTTCCATTTGTAAAGTATAGTCACTTTAAAAAGTGTCCAGTAATATAAATGCTAATAAATAAAATTATTTTCGTCAGAGATTGTGTTAGTTTGTTTGTTTTCAAGAACTTTGTTTTCTTCAAATCTTTCTCCCAAAAATTTATCTTTCAACTAAGCTATAGTATGAAAAAAAGTTAAGACAGTTTGCAGAGATTTAGATGGGCAAAGCCATTCAACCTTAGCAGAAGGAGCTACTTTGGTTCTNTTCTTTAAAAGATAATACAAAAAAAGTTGACAGTACTTACTGCTTATAAAATGTGCACTAATGCTAAAACTCCATTGTAGAATCATGTACAAACCCTCTTGGCCTGATATTCTAACGTAGCCCTTGCTATCACACCACAGCTCACACAGCAGGATGAAGCAAAAGTAGAAAGGAGCAAATCCCCTTCCTTTAAGAATTCATCTTTTAAGTGGCACAACCCACTTCACACATGTCATTGGCCTGAACTTAGTCACATGGCAATGCCTCATTAATAAAGTACTGGAAAATGTTGTTCTTATTTTTGGTGACCATATGCCTACCTAACAACTGATATTTCTATTATCATATGAAAAAGATTGAATGAGTATCAGCAGACACTTAGAGTTTCTGACACAGCACTAGATATTTTCCAGTCCTATGTGCCATTGTGCGTTCTATCCTAGATACCGTTTTACTACAAAAGTTAGGTTATTTGACTCATCTGTCATCAATCAATTCAGATGTGTCTCTACTAGAAAGTCTTTCCTGATACCACTTTGTCTTCTTCCCAGAAATTTAACATTATTTACAATCTGTATCGTAGGTAAAGTTATTTAATATTTGCCTTATTTTGCGATAGTGCATATTCCAGGAATGGCTACAGAAAGTGCTTCCAATACCGTTATCTAAATATTTGAAGGTCTTGCTGATCAGATTTGATATTAAGTATAATTTTCACTCATGACATATTGTTATCCAGAAAGTATGTTCAGACATCCCTTCCCTTTCATAATAAAAGTATAAGAATTGCACAGTCTCCATTGTATAAAACTTTTGAAGCAACTCCCTAGATCTAGAATGCTGTTTTATTCTTTTCTCCCAGTTGATGGAGAACTCTAGAATCTGATCCCAAAACAAGGTTTGTCTGTAGATTTTACTATAAGGATAACCAAGCATCTGCCCTTCGGTGAACCTTTCCCCTGAGAGGTGCTTGTCGGAGTGCCTTGTGATACAGTGAGTGGGATAAGCTTGCAACAACAGTGTGTGTGGCTACTTTTGTTCCTGCCTACTAAGAAATGTTGACACATGGAACAAACTCAGTTTGAGACTTGCTGACATTATAACATGGCAGGTAAGCGAGGTTGTGGGTTGAAGTTTGATAGAACACATTTACTTTATTAGAATGTGCTCATGTATCCTAAAGAAACCTCCCAGCTGTAAAGATGTAAATTTATTTGGGTCAATTAATCACATCCTAAAACTTGGTAGAATTCAACCTCCTGAAACCTGAGAGAAATGGTCACTTATACCTAATCCCTCCATGTTTTCTTGCCAACTCTCACTCTACACATAGTACAACTCTGTATTCCCTCCTTCGTTGTTTTCTAGTTCCCTTGAATATAATGTAAGCTCTCTGAGTGAAGAATTGATTTATTTTGTTTGCTATATATCATCATGGCGATTACACGCTTATAAATTTAAAACAAAAATTAGTGTAGAACTGGTTTTCAGTTCTTGAAAAAGGGTGATTTATGGGACTTGTCAAAAAAAGTACCTAAGTTCCATTGAAATAAAATTTTGACAAATGGCAGAGAAAAGTATTAATCACATGTCTTGGGAACACAAAAGAAGAAAAGATTAGTTTTAAGTTGGTGAATTAAAAAAAAGTTTCATATAAAGGTACAGATGAAATTAGGCTTTGGATGATGGAAATATTTTAAATGATCTTATTTAGGTACAAGAAAACAAATAGTATATTTTTAATATGTCCAGACACTGTTGTTCTCAGACGCAACAAACTGAATCCTGTTAGTACTGATTTTGCCACATGGAACGAAATACACATAAAAATGTGGGTTGATGAGGTTGTCACTTAGAGAGTCTTCAAATGTCTCCAAAGATCAGATGAAAATCTGAGGAAAGAAACTAAGTGGATAGTCACAAGTGATTAAGAAAAAAGACGATGGAAAGGAAATCTAGGCAGGGAGGAGAACATGTGAAAAGGCAAAAGAGTGGGATCAAGGTATGTTTAGGGAATCTGATGATTCAGTACACCTGGGCCAGAAGGTGGCTGTAGAGTCAGCACTGAAAGTGAAGACAGAAGAAAGAAGAGGTCTAAATCATAGACACTATAGTCCAGATTGAGGAGTTTGGCAATGGCAATGTTCAAATAGAAAACCAAAATGAAATCTGTTTTGCTGTGTATTCTAGCACTGAGGTATGATTTATCAAATAATCCTTTCGAACCATTGGAATGCATTGTANAACAATGCTACTTCCGGGTGGGTGGAGAAATAAAAGCCCCACGCTCATTTAACCCTTGACTGCTGTTTCTTTTATTTCTTAACACTTCGCCGCCTCCTCTCATTCTCCCACTGTTCATGTCGTGCTGGTCGCGACAAAATATCATCCTCCTCTTTCTATTGTTTTAAAAGAATTGTTGACTTCAAGCTGCTCTATTTGCTTATATACATTACAATGATAAATTACAGTATCGACATATATGAACCCAACATTGCTGATAAGACATTACTTCTGTGCAATATGTTGTATGCTTTCTCTTTCTGAAATTATTAAAATGCTAACATATACAAATAAAAAGCTAAATGTATATAAAAAGTGATAATATAACATATTGCTTACATTATTGAAGTCAAATATCGAGCCTATTAGTATAGCATATTATTTGGAAATTAAATGTTCCTGCAAAGTTCACAAGTTACAATATTATTGACTTATTTTATACATACATATATATGAGTATGTATGTAAATTACAAACCACTATTCCTTTAATCTCTCATCTGTGACAACCCTCCCCTAATAAAATCCAGTAACATTAGGGATTATACAAGAAAGAATTTTATGTAATGCCTTGATAAAGATGAGTTAATGTTTGACATTCCTTTTGTAAAATAAATGTTTGATATATGGTAATTGTTATTTTATAAATTATTTACTAAAGCCTAATCAAGGTTATCAATGGTTTCTTTCATTTGGTATATGTCCCTTTTAATGTCCTCCATAGTATTACTGTATTTCCCCATGTATAAGACTCACCCTTTTTTCTAATAATTCGGGGTCTAAAAACTGGGTGTGTCTTATACAGTGGTTGTATGAGCGCAAAAACAAGCATGAAAAAAGCAGGAAATACAAGTGAAAAAAATCTACAACCACTGTATAAGACGCACCCACTTTTTAGACTCCAAATTTTCCGAAAAAGGGTGAGTCTTATACATGGGGAAATATGGTATATAGTCTACAGATTAATAATGAAATTAGTGTAATTTTAAAAATATAATATAAATAATTGATCAGTACCAGAGAAAAACTAGTTGAAAAAACTAAATACGTTAAATTTTTCCTCAAGAACAAGCTTTGATAAAGAAATAAAATTGTAAGTTTTGAAAAGATAGAATAGTGTCCTTTTT
>NW_017732986.1:121310-137419 GCF_001890085.2 Hipposideros armiger | reverse complement strand
ACACATCAGTAGAGATGAGAAAAAAAAATAAACAACTGTCAAAGGGTGATGTTGAAACAATTTTCTACTATGGGTCTGAAGTGAAAGGTCACTTTCTAGTGATTATGTTTCTCTCTGAGTAAAACAGAAAAAGCATCAAGACATTAGTAGAGAGTCATCAAACCACAGAATTTTGAGGCCATTAAATCATACCTGGGGGCGGGGGGAAGATACCCATATAAGAGATGTATTATTTTTCTTTAAAGATAAAGATTACTTGAAATAAATATTAAATCATTCAAAACATTTTCATAGAATAGCATTAAAATTTTGAAAAATGTACTTAATTAAAATGTAACGAATTGCAAGGTTAAAAACTTTAAATACTATCACACTCTGTTTGATATGTGGTACGAAGAATGGTGTTAGAGTAAAACAGGAATTCTCAAGATATTACATATCCTAGCTGGCAAAAAAGAAGATAATAATAATACAAGAACAAAAAAACAAACTGGATGATGAATTCCATGTATAACCAATTTAAAAGGGTCATTAGAAGAAATTGGATCGAAAATACACTAATACCAACATGTGAAAATTTGCAAAACATTGTCCATTAAATATATTATGTATTATATATTTATCCCATTTATTTGATTGAGCTTGGAGAAGATTATAACAAAACAAACATATATCAAAATATTTCAAAGGGAAGTATTAGGTAAGGATCACAAAATTATAATGCAAGGTAATTTTTAAAAACTTAGAACAAGGTAAATAACATAAGTAACTTGAATGTAGTGTGTATGTGTATATGTGCATTCTCCTTACAGAATAATGTAGCAAATGAATAAGACAATGAAAGGATGAGTATAGTTCTCATTCCTGTTGAGCAAATTTGCTGTATCAATGAGATATCCATTTTCTAAAGAATGCAAGGAATGAGCCATTAGCATTAATGTAAATGGTAAGGAAAAAATCACCAATAAATCAATGGACTGTTACTTCTATATAAATAATAGAAAAAGTAAAAAAGCAATAAAATGCCTATGCTTGTCTCTATAGGAATTATAAAAATTAACATCCAAGAGAATATTTGTCCTGTTATTGTAAGTTTTACTATCCATGAATATATATATATATATATGCACTCAATCAAGTAAAATTATAATATTAACATAAAAAATCATATTCTCTATGATTGCAATTAACAGGTATAACAGAATTTTTTTTAATGTATTAAGAGAGGAGCGGAGAATGGTATGTACTTAATTCACATAGAAACGATTTCAACAAATTTCTTTTAGGTAACTTACAGATGAAATCAGTTGGAAAGTTAGGAATAAGTTTCAATTCCCTCTTCTGACAAATCTCAGTATAACTAGGAAGCTATTGGAAGAACATCTCTAACCACTTTTTATATAGCACTCCATCACTATGGGATCAATAGGGTGCATATAATTTGAACTCCTTTTTACTTGTACACAATGGTTTTCTAAAGCAGCAGTGATAGTAAGATTCTGGATTTTTCTTAACTATAGCCAAAAGGAAATAGCAGGAATATGCACAGATATTATTTGATATTGAAGTTAGTACGAGTAGAAAGTTCAATAGTTAAAACTATGCTGCCAAAAAGTAGCATTACCAAATACAAAAATGAAACTAAATTGACAGGTAGAAATTTGCTTTGGCTTTCCATGGTTCTGCTCCACCTTTCTTTTCTCATCTAATAGGTTTTTGAATTAATAACAGATATTGATATTACACTTCTAACAAAATTTTTGAGAGTAGGGTTTTAAGAACAATTGAAAGTACTGACAGTGAGAGCAATTAAGATATTTAAATACTCTGTGTCAGGACAAATCACATGGGTACATAGGAAAGCAAAATGAAGCACAATAAAGCATGTGTAAGAGTCTTTCCTTAATACAAGAACATCTGTATTACTCAAGCAAAGAAAGCGTACACTTTACAACTTGTGCTATTTGGAAAAAGTAAGTAAACTGTGCTCTTGAAAAAATTCAGAAAATATACATTCGGTAATACAAGAGATTTTAGAGATAAGATGCTAACACCCAACTGAAAAAAAGGTGCATATGAAATAGACAGGAAAGAGAGGTGTCAAATAAGGATATCATGCAAGGAAAATTAAAATGCAAACATTTAAGTCTGTATTGGAAATAATGAAGCGCGTAAACAAAATGCCAATGATTGAACCTATGATCTAGAAGAAAAAATTTCCCAGTTTAAGTGGAAAATAAATAAAATTACTGGGGGAAAAAAGGTATTTATGGAAAATGGTTAAATTAAAATAATTAGAGACTGCTTACATTTAAGGTTTTTGTTTTTTGTTTGTTTTGCATATGGTAGACTATTGTATAGCCAGTAAAATTAGAATTTCCAAGAGTTTTTAATGCCATGGAAATGTTTATTTACAATTTAAGCAAGAGGAATACTTTCTTTTTTAACATTGTGCTATAATATAACTTTGTAAACACACACACCTATTTAGAAAATAAATTATATTGTCAAACAGTATTTAGAGTAACTAAATTGGACAGGGCAATTCATTCAACATCTACTCAGTAGATATAGTAAATGTGTGTTATGCCAGGGGTATAAAAATGAATGATGCAGATAGAGTCTCAACATTTATTGAACATATAGGCTAATGAAAAGAGACAAAAAATAAGGTAAGTAATTTCAAGAATAAGTAGTTTGGGATACTGTGCAGGGTGGCCTACTTTAACTATGCTGGATCGTAAATAACTATCTGAACAATGAGAAAGATCCAAGCACATGACTATTGGTGAGAACAGCCTCTCCCACAAAGAAAAGAGCAAATTCAAAGGAGTTGAATTGGTTCAAGCTTGCCAAATTGACACACATGGATAAAAGGGCAATTTGGGGTGATATATAGAGAAAAGAGGAAGAGTGGGCAGGGACCATATTCAGTAGGTCCCTTTAGATACAGATATGCATTGTATTCTAACTGCAAAAGAAGTCTTTGAAGAGGACTGACATTATTTGCATTTGTAAAAGGATTGCTCTGACTGCTTTAGCAAATGGACTTCAGAGGAAAGAGAATTAAGGAGAACAACAGATTGTTAACTTTTGCAGTTTCCCAGTCCAGTGGAGATGTTAGTTATCAACTTTGTTTAGGGTAGGGATTCTCATGGAAATTAGGGGTAGTATATTTTACCATTCCCAAAGAATATTAGGCAATGTCTGGAGACTTTTTTAGTTGCCACATTGTGGTGGGAATGGAGGATAGGAGCTCAAAATGCTGCCAAACGCCCTATAATGCATGAGAAAGAGAGCCTCACCCCTAACAAAGAATTATCTGGCCCAAGGTATTTGTAGTACTGAGGTTGAGAATTACTGATTTAGGGTGAATGGAATGGAAGTGGCGAAGTGGACAGACCAGTATAATCGTGCAAAAATATAGAGAGAGCACAAAACTTTTAGCAGCCTTTTGAAGACTCCTTAAGCTATTTTAACAGAAAGAATATAAATATGCAGATCTTTAGTGGACATAATTTTCATGAAATATATCTCATACTTCTTGAACCAGCAGTTAATGTAAAGTTTTGGTTTCTGTTTTATATGGAGAGATACCAGAAATATATGCAGTATTGATCTGTCAATTATCCATGAAGACTAACTTTTTTTTTTTTTTAAGATTTTTATTGGGGAATTGGGGAGTGGGAACAGTGTTGGGGAATTGGGGGAAGGGGAACAGATAAGTTGCTGTCCTTTTGGTCTTCAGTCTAGTTGTGGAGGATGATGCTTCACTGGCCCAAGTTGGCACCATCATTGTGCTCTTCCTGGGAAAGGCAGATCAGTCGCCAGCTTCTGGAAGGCCGCTCACGCTGGCTACTGGCCCCTCACGCTGGCATGCAGCTGTGGCAACCCGCTGCAGCAGGGGCTGCAGCCTACGCCTGACACAGGCGACTCATGGCAGCCCAGTTCCAGATTGAGCTGTTGTTCAGCATCTTAGCTGTAGAGGGCAGTGTCACTGGCCCTCATTTGTGGGATCCGAACCGGAGCCCTCTGGCGTCCCAAGCCAGCTCTTAACCAACGTGCCAATCGGCCAGCCCCAAGACTAATAACTTTTTTAAAAAATCAAAAATTGAAGTTATTTAAAAAGACTTTTATCAAACCAACTTACTAAAAGTTATTTTAAAAAGAATCTTGACTCAAAAACTATTTTTAAGATAAAAAAGGGGACATCTACTCACTTGCCATTCAATGCTGCTACACCAACTGTGCTCCGGGCAATTGACATACTGGCCACGAAAGTCCATTGCTGACTTTGGGGATCCCACCTCTCCACCGTATTCAGATAGCTCCAGCCATCATGGCCTCCCACGGCATAAATAGGGCCTTCAAGCACTGTCACACCTAAAACATGGGAGAAATGAAAACTGAATGGGTTTATTTCACCATGATATTTTAAAAAAATCAAACGGGTAGTAAAAATCATGTTGCTATTTAAAATAGGCTCTAGCTGTTAAGAAACAATTGCAATGAGGTAGAAACTATTTACTAAAATTGAATAATTTCATTAAAGTGAGAATAAATTTAGTACCAAAAATAAATAATATGACCCAGATGCTTTATAAAGAAAATAAATTTCCTTATTTATGCCTATGTGAAGAAGCAAATTCTAAAGATCAGAGATTGTAGATCTTGTGCATCTACTCTGAAGATTATTTCTATACTATCATTTAGAGTATCACTTTAAGCAATGTTGTATGAAGCAATGTAATATAAATTTGAACAGAACATAGTATCTACTTTTATTTTATTATGAATTTCTTTACTTTCTCCCAGTAACTTTTTAAATTTTTTTAAAAATTTGCAATATAATATTATACATTTTGTTTCTTTTACTTTATTTTAATGTTATGTTTATATATATTTAGGAATTGATTTTTTCTTTCTGAATTGATTTTTTTTAAGTTATGAAATATTTATTTTTTTATTCAATAATGCTTCTCACCTTACAGGTCTCATTTATCAATTATTAATGAAATTACATTAAGACTGTTTTTATTCCAGTATGCTGATCTTGGACTTATGTGGTTATTTAATCTATCTATATTTAATGTAATAACTGATTATCTTTACATAAAATTTTAATGTTTTTTCTACATAGTTCTTCCATTCATTTTTCCATTTTCTTTCTCCAACATTGCCCTTGTAGTTGTTGTTATTTATTTAGTTTTTTTTTTCTCCCTGTCCTCATGTTTCAGTTCATTGTAGAGGTAACACAAATGAATCACTTTATCAAACAGGTGGTCAAATTATTAAATAAGGTTCACATGAATGAGTGATCTTACACATGACCAAGATTTACTAATAATTTCAAGGATACAAGAAATCCTGAGACATATGCAAAACAGAGGATGTTTAGACTTTTACTCTCAGACAGTTCCTGTCTCTCCCAAGTCTTGGTACTTCTTGTGTGGTAGGTCCTCCATGGAAGCTCTGAATTCTAATATGTGCCTCTATACCTCAGAAAGTGTAGCAAGCCCTGGTTATCAGATTTTGCTTTGCTCCTTTGACCCTGTGATACAAAAGAGCCTGGAAAAAGCAGAAGTAAACATTGAGTTTATCTCAGTACTCATCCCTTTGAAATCTGGCTTCTTAAGTGCTGGCAGCTTTGGTTTCTCTCTGATGCCTTCAAAAATTTGATGTATTTTATTCAGTTTTCATAGCTATGCATGATGTAACTAGGATGCTTACTCAGATACTAGATGTTTCTTCAAGGCTAGAATTTAAATTTGTATAAGACTTCTAAGTTTATTTTTAATGTAAACATTTAATAAATAATGTAATCAAATGTATTAATCTATCATTAATACATTGGATTTGCTTTATACATGTGTGTTTACAATTTTTCTCTACATGGTTTCTTAATGTCTCTATATTGCAATTTCCTCATCACTAAAGTGAGAAGAATTATAGTAATGATCTCATGCTGGTATGGTGAATATTATATAAATTAATGTATATAAAGCACTTAGAACAGAATCTGCTACATTACAGCCACTCAATAACAATTATAATTGTTCTTATTATCTTCATGTTCAAGTCTCAGAGAGGCTATAAAAAGGAAATTCATAGAAGAGGATATATAAATGTCCTATAAGCATATAAATGTGCATAATATAAATGGTAATCAGAATAATCAGGATATAAAAATAAAATGTCTTTGAGAGAAAGATTTTGACAATAATACTTTAAAATATTTTCAAAAATCTAAAATTATTTCTAAATCATTTTAAGGGCATTTTAAGAATTCTTAACATGTAATTGTAATTTAGGAACACCAGTGAAGATAAATTTAACATTGGTTAGTGCAAACATGATCAAGCTTTTACAAAAATTTGAAATGTTTTATAATTAGGCACTGTAATTATTACAGAAAGCAAAACCCAGCAATTGAGTTATAAGAATAAGTAAATATTAGTTACAATAAACAAAAAAATCTATATAAACCATTAATCTTTTAACATAGGTATCTATTCAGTTGTTCTAAAAAAATTAGAAAGTTTTCCATGTCTGCTGCTGGAGATAAAATAAAAGCTACATTCTAAAGGAAAATACACATAATCAGCACATAAAATTATTAAAAGATATAAAAAATTACTATTCTTTAATTAACTAAAGTATTGTGAGCAAGAATCTCAGGGCCAGAGGCAGAGAAATGCAGTAGTTAACAGCTCTGGTTTTGAAGAATAATTAATTGCCTGGGCTCAAATTCCAATCTAATTGTACCAGCTATGCAATGCTGGAAAAAAAATCCAAAATTCCTTATACCTCAGTATACTCATTCTTGAAGTGTACCTACCTCATATCATTTATCGAAGCTTAAATATAAAAGTCATGTAACAGTGTTTGGCAGATAATAAAATCTTAATAAATTTTAATTATTATGTAAATATCATGGTCAGTATGATTTCTCTTAGAAAGAGTTATTAAAGCTGAGATTTTAAGAACTACAAGCAGGATAAAAGAGTAATTGTAAGATATGTCATCACTCCCCAAACTTAAATTCCTCTCTCAAACATCTCTGCTTATAACTAAATAGTTGAGCAAGTACTATATTCAGAGGATTGTTGTTTATTTTAACAACCCAAATTTGGAAAATAGTCAAGTTTTTCTTGAAAATATTTATACTTTATGCTTACAGATTATAAAGAAAGATGTTCTTGTAGATGAACCCGGGATTTCTGAACTCTGGATGCCTTATAATACAGTTTTCATATTTCTTGCAGCTGTGATAATCCCTTTCAGAAGGGCTTCGTTAAGTAGCATGTAAAATTGGACCAGAATAACTTCCAAATCAAAATAATACTTCCATTACTTCCTTATGTTTACTAAAAATATCTTTACAGATGCAGTAAAGCAAGGTTAACAATGTAAAAATATTTTCTGTGCTTTGTTCAGTAACAATATTAAACCTGCATTAAAAAATAATCTAATGAAAACTGTAGAAATATTTAAGGTCATTTTCATATGTCTCTCGATTAATTGCTTGCTTACTTCTGATTAAAAAAAGTAAATGTCTTTTTGATGTTTAGTTACCAAATATTCATTTTTTAATACAAATAATAATTTATGTATTTTAAATTATAGTTCTTGCACATATTATTTCCCTTCAGAATTCTGCAGTGGAATATCTACTAGAATTTTTCCAATAATTTTCCATCAAGATAGCTCTGTGAAATTAGCAAAACCATCCTTAATTTTTAGGTCAAATAACAAAAGTTAAAGCTCAGCACTTTCCCGTGGGTTTTAACTGCTAGGGATATTTTTTATATAATCCTACAAAATATCCCCACCCTAGACCTACTTAATTAGAATTTTCATTTTAAGAAGATCATCCAGGAATCATATACACATTAAAGAAGGACCAGTGGTGTCCAAAGCGGAGGACCTCCACCCAAGAGGGCGCATAATACAATCATTTGGATATGCAAATAACATGTCAGAAATTATATTTCCTTATGATTTAATGTCTATCTTTGCATGTTTTATAGTGATTATAATTGTAAATAATTAATATGTTTATATAATTTATGGAAACCTATTAGGGTGAATAACTAATACATTTATAATGTATGAAAAATCTATTGGAGTCAAAATTAGCTTACCGATAGGCATACAAAAATGTTGGAAATTATTTCTTAGATAGTCCCGTACTTAGTTATCATATCAGTACATACTAATTTCATGTAAGGTAATGAGCGTTTGATTCAAAACTAAAATCATTTTATAATTAGAGTCCAAACCTTTCTATAGCATTTTCAAAAGGCTAAACACTTACATTTGATTTCTATAATATCCATGTTGCAGTGACTGATAATTGGCCCCTACCCTGTTTTCTCCTTATCCTATCATAATAGAGCCACTATTTTTTAGATGGGCACACAGCCACTCAGGAAAAAAATATATATATATTCTGGTAACTTTAGCCGTTTGCAGCTAGATGCAGCAAATGACTAAAGCAAAGGCATGCTGTCTGAATGCTCACACAACGGACAGGGGCGAAGCAACCACATAGGCAATGAGGTTCCCTTGGGTCTGCTGTTAAACATGGGGGACCAATAAGAGCGAAGACCTAAAATGCTCTCAGGGCGTTTTACAGCTCTGTGGTGGTCTTGCTCCCAGATGCTCAGATCCTGCCTTTGCCACAAGGAAGCATTCAGTCTAGTTATACCCCTTATGTTTTGGGTTTTACTCCTAAACAGGTTGACTTCATTCTCATAGATTGAACTCAGGAGTATTCAACTTCTCCGACTTTTTAGAATATACCCAAATCCTTAGCAATATGCATCAAATAACCCAATTTTGCTTTAAGAATTCTATTTTCCAAACGTGTATTCTAAATTTCAGGGTGATACAAATAATGTATAAATACCAAATTGTTTCACTGATTTAATATGTTTATATTTGAATATTATTCATCCATGATGGGGGGTTGGGGGTGGGGACATATAACAAGATGGAAGTAGCAATCAAATATAAAAAGAATTAGCCTTCAAAGGTATGATTTTTTTTCATGAATTACATTAGCTCTTTTTCATTACTGTATATTAGCTGTTTCAAATCTGCAAATGTTGAGTCCCCACATAAAAATCTGTCTAAAGAAGGTAGCTAATAAAAGCTAGTTACAGATGCTTTAATACTTCATGGTTTTAAAAAATGATATAACAGTAAATATAAACATATATATGTAAATATAGAAGCAAATAACTATTTAAATAGACTTTAAATACCTATGAAATCGTGTCTCTACCAAATTTTGAAATTTCATTTGTAGCACTAAAATCATCCGAATTTTTAGGAAAGTATGCATAGTGCCTTGAATGGAAGTCTAAAAAAAGGCGTGTCCATGTCCGAATTCCTAGAACATGTGAATGTTACCTTATGTATAGATAGATAGGTTTCGCAGGTATGATTAAGTTAAGGCTCTTGAGATAAAGAGATCATGTTGACTTAGACAGGTGGTCCCTAATTCAACGTGGCCTTGTAGGAGAAATACAGGGGCGATTTGACAGACAGAGAGGAGGCGATGTGAATAAAGAGCAGAGATTGGAGGGATGTGGCCACAAGTCAGGCAACAGCTGGAGTCTCCAAATGCTGGACGAGGCAAGGAAGGATTCTCCCCTAGAGCCGCTAGCGGGAAAGTGGCCTTGCCAACACATCAATTTTGGACTTTTGGCCTACAGAATAGTGAGAGAATACATTTTAAGCCAACTTTGTGGTAATCTGTCATGGCAGCCCTAGGAAACTAATATGGTGTGCTTGGAGAATTCGATCTTCCACAATATATGGTTGCTTTGTAATAGATCGTTGGAGATTCCTCTGTGACCCTCTGAATTTTTCTCTTCTCAGTTTTACATACTGCACTTGACTGTGAGACAAAAACAGTGAAAAAGGGTCTACATTAAAAAATGTCTCTATATAAATATAGTTTAAGCATAAAAAGTTATGAAAGTTTTAAAAATGTATAGAATATATATATATATTTATATGTATATTTATTTTAGTAGCTTTTTTTGTGTCTAACTCTGTATAATCAAATGAGCACAGAATGATGATGATTAATATAATAATAATAATAATAATAATAATAATAATAAATAAATAATAATACTACTTCAATCATTCAAGAATATGAATGGGAAAATGAGTAATGGGGAGACAAAAGGAAGTATGCATAGATATCCTTTGTCTTGTCAATGGAAGAAATTCTCAGAAATATCCCCACAGATTTCCCCCATACTTCCTTGTCCAAGGCTGTTAGAATCCCATCCCTACACTCATAACTGGCTCAGCTAATGGGGTTGCCTTTGTGACACTTCCTGCACTGGTAACATGGTATCCATGTAAAAGGTTATCTTACAAAAGATAAAGTCGGGTAGCTGGTGGTTAGGCAATCAACCACGTTTGTCCTAAGAAATGCGGAATGCAAACCGGAACAAGCTTAGCTGGAACAAGTGTGATGGATAGTAATGTTAGTATAAATTAGTTTTTTGAAAAACGAGCAATCTTTTACCAATTTTGCTACTTGCTGTAAATTGACAACTTAGAAAATTTTGGTTATCTGCTACACATTATCTATATGAAAGGGGCAGTTGCTATTATAGTAAGGTGTTTCTCTCCCCTTTTAGAAAAGAAACAGGAACGAAGATAGGTGCGTGTGTATCTAGTTTAAATAAATTAACACTACATTTGTTAATGATTAAATCATTAAGAGGTATGTTTGGAAATGAAAACAAATATTTTACCCATGACTTTTTATTTCAGGTTTGACCTTGAATTATTTGCTTAAGACAAAAACTATTCTAATTAATGCCAAATTAGATGTATATATTATTTGCTTTAACATAAATAAGTTTTGTGTATCAAAGGGGTAGTGAGGAAAAACATATTTGTCATACATGATTTACACATTTTAACAAATTTTATATATTTACAAATTAAAACTGTTTTAACAATCTATCAAGATTCTCAATCAAGAAATATCAGTCTACATTAACATAATCACTGCCATCAATCCTTATAATAAAATGAACTCCACACAATTTTAATAGATTAATCACATACTAATGATTTTAATGAAAGTTTCTACTTCTAGAATATCTTTTACAATCTGTTCTTCCTTTTGTTTTTTCCATAATTTAAGCCTTACCTAATTCTCACATCAAATATTTCAGCAGCTTTCTAACTCAACTTACTACCTACGTATATTTGTTCTTCAACTGATTTTTGATGCTTCTGTGAGATTGAGATTAATCTTCCAATAGCACAAACTACCCCAGCTCAAAAACGTCAAAGATTTTCCACTGTTGAGGAAATATTAAAAGGAAAGGTTTATATGATGTAAACTGTTAATATACTCTTGAATGCAGTATGAATTTATGTGTAGTATAACCCCATCCTTAGTATTCCTCATAAAAAGAAAAACATATCAAATTACATGATCGATAGACTAAAACAAAATATGGTTTTAAAGAGTTAACTTTGATAATCCTACTCATTGATAAGAGATTTCCTGTGAGGCTGATGCAGCTTAGGGGTTCAGGGCCCCTCCCTTAGGAGGCTCCTTCTGGACCCATGAAGGGGTTCTAACAATGTGTTCACATGGCAATTACATTTCTCCTTCGTAAAGAGGATCTCATCTTTAAGCCCCACAAAATTTGGCTCTGTCCCTAAACTCATCACACTCACTGTGAAGAATGAACTTGATATATTCTAGAAATAGTAATAAACAAATAATCACAATACAGTAGAAAATCAATGCAAAAAGCAAAGCAAACCAAAACAAACTTCAAATCTGTGGAAAATTCCAAACCAAGCTTTGCCACTAATGAGCTGCATGAACTTTAACAAGCTACTTAATCTTTCTGGCTCTGTTTTTTCTCATTTGTAAAAATAAGATTCTGGAGTAAGTATTCTCTTAGATGCTCTCGGTTTAAATAGCTATTAGTCTAAATAATTATTTTTGCTTGTTTTGATTATTTTAGCATCCCATTACTACCTGCACATTGAAATGGAAATTATTAAGAATGAAGGCATTTTTCTATTAAACATAGTTTTAAGATGCATTTTAAATTGAGGCATATAAGATTTGCATGGTCATTCAGGTTGAAGACATCTATGAAAAAAGTTAAAATATGAAATGAAATCATCTCCCCAGATAAATTCTACAAAAGCAGAAACAAGCAATAATTCAGCAGTCAAAACCAGAATAACAGGAACTGAAGTGGTTTCTTATTCATCTTATTATTCTAACATGAGTATTATAGTATGTAGTGCAATTTTAAAGCTTGTTGAATGATTTAACCAGTAAACATTCTTACACAAGCCTCCCTCGTATTTAACTAGACTAATTCTCCTAGCCATATCTTTAACCTAATGCTGGATTTTATTATTGAAAAATTAAGGTGATTCCAAAAATATATGAAATAGAGGTAGATATATTTGATTAAAACTAGCTGCTAAACAAGATAGCAAAACAAGCAAAGAAATATAAACTAGAGCTAAGTATGAGATAGCTACAACATAATGCATGCATATTTGTTACTATTAGGCTGCAAATTTAATTCTAGACTTTATAACCTTTAACTCACAGAGGAAAACCTGGTTACATTATCTACAACATTCTTGGGATAAAAACTGACCAACTGCTCAAAAAGGGAAAATTAATATTGTGTCTCTTAGATCAGAAAGGTACATCTCTAAAGGCTTTTCAAAGACGAGAAACTGTATTCAGATCCTAGTTTCGAGGGCCAGTGTTCCGGAAGATGTTCAAGAAGCCGCCAGCATTATATCAAAGCACAATATAGTAAAGAGAATTATTTTTATTCAGTCTACAAATTCTTAACACCATTGCATAATACAATGTCTGTCTATATTCCTTAGTAGAGTACCATGTAAAGGGTTAAAACATAATTCTTGACTATTTAAGAGATGGGATATTCACAGATTGTAGAGGAATCAAGTTGACGATCAATCACACATTTTTGTGATATGAAATTTTACTTCTGAAAATGAATAATAGTTAAGTAGAACAATATCTGTACCTGGATATATGTTTCATTTATTTCTAAGAGAGCATTTACAACTAGTGTATATAACTAGCGTGTATAATATTGAAGGTAGGCATCGCTTCCTATTCATCTCTATTTACCCAACACCTAATGGAATTCTTAGCACTAAAAAGTCTTCAATAAGTGTTTATTTGAACAAGAACATAGTTTAGTGGGAAGAAACCAGGGAATATCTAATCTTAGAATTCAACAGGTAACATGACCACAGAAGACTAAATAGAAATGAGGATTTCAGTGATACTTATAGTTTATAAATCAGAGTATATGCCTATAATCCTATATGATCATATTTTATAGAGTCCAGAGTCCTGGAGTTTGTTGCTGTTTCCCCTCCCTACCTTCCTTTCTTTTTTTTGCTGGCATTACTAATGGTGTGTGTCTGTCATGTTTACAGGAGGAACTGGTAAAATGAAAGTGAAGAAATAAAAGCTCTAAAATATTTTTAAACTGTACACACATGTCTATATCTAGCTCACAGCTGCATAAGTAATAAGCAAGGTGACCTTATGATTTTCTGTTTACTCAAATATTAAAATTTCAGATGAAAATGGTAAAGTTACCTGCTCTAAAAACTTGTTTCATGTCCCATATCCTCTTCAGAATTTTCCCTATTTTATCAACCAGACATACATAAGTACTGAAAAGTGTGGGTCTGTGCGTATCTCTGTGTGTGTGTGTAATTCAGTATGTCTATAGGAATGTGTATTATCAAAAGAATTGTCTTTTATTTTAATTCCAATGCATCCATTATATATCTATATTTTCATATATATATATATATATATATATATATATATATATTTGAATGTCTGATAGAAAAAACTGAGTGGGCAGTATTGAATTTTGTTTCCTTGTGAAAAATTGCAAAACTTTGAAGAGAGAAACCTTTCAAAAAAACACAGGCCATCTTGGTCTTGTGAAAAGCTGTTTTATAAGTAAAAGAGACATGAACAGGACAAACATATACTGATATAATTAAAGAAATGGGCTAAACTGAAGCAAGTGTTCCTTTTAAGACAATGAAAATTGACAATTTAGAATGAGATTTTCTAGTCTAATGGGTTATATCACAAATAAATGCAAGGTTTTATTATGCTGATATTTTCTTCAGCGCATTCATTAATTGTTTTATATAAGTATACTTTGTAAAACACAGAAAAAAAAACAGAAAACCTCATAGTAAATGTCACTTTAGGTTGACTTTCTTCATACATACATTTAGGAACTTTATAAATTTAAGTAAGTTGAATTCTTTTTTCCTAACTTTGAAAAATGAATGCCTATGAGTTAAGCTTAGTCAATCAGGTGCTCCCGACAGGAACTTTAAAATTGGAATGAGCAAAGCAATCAAGGAAAATAAATATTCGCTTTTTTTGTTTTTGTTTTTGAATTGGCAAAGTTTGCAGCAATGTCTAGTTTCTAGGGCAAGGTGACTCAAAGCTGCCTTACAGATCCAGAGTAGATAGAAGCAGAGATGCCAGTTCCAGCCTTTCACGGACGCATCTTTTTCCTCACCAGACTTTCAAAGGCATGTATGCAGTTTTCATCAAGTCTGTCTTGGTTTCAGGCAGGTTCCTGGATATCCAGTCAATTGTCTAAGCTAACCATCGTGTTTTGTTTATGTGTTTGTTTTGTTAAAGTATATAGTTTGGGGATACATACATTATGTTTGTATTATTTTTTAGCTCAAGATTGGCTGACCTTCCATCTGAGGGGAAGAATCAACATTTGCCAGAATTGTTGACAAAGGGCCAATACAAGTATCATTCTCATTCCTTTGAAAATGTTTTCCTGTTGGTGATGACTAGACAATGTATATAATTTCTAAACTTTTAATAACCATTATACCTTTAAGAGACTTCTTTTGCTCATGGACTGGTCAGTTTCTGCTTACTGTACCCAAATTAAATCAATCCTTAATGTTGACATCTGCAGGAATGGCAGAGTAAAGACCTCCAAAGATCCGCTACTCCATAAAAATAATGAGAACATTGGTGAAAGGTGTCAAACTCATGTCTCTGGGAAATAAATAAAGGCTTAAAAATATCTGAGGAGCATTTATTCAAGAAAAACAGCTGACTCTAGCTAAGGACAATGAACTTGGTGATGTTTTGCCATATCCTATTTCCATCGTCTCCTCATTAGCTTTGCAGTAGTCTTGAAAACCAACAACCTCAGGATTAAGGTAGTCATGATATCCCACAGTCTAGCAGTCATGGAGGAGGCTGTGCAGACTGGGAGGATCCTTAAAGTCAGTTCCTTGGGGAATTGTTATTATCTGACCTGTCTGGCAGCTCTCTGGACACCTTCACTTGTAGGGCATCCTTTTTTACCCAACTAAAGCTTCATCTTACTGCAAAACACAGTATGGGGCATATAGTCAGTAATATTGTAAAAAACTACATATAAGGTCAGATGGTGCTAGACTTACCGGGGAGATCACTTCATAAAATATATAAATGTCTAACCACTATGCTGTACACCTGAAACTAATATAAAATAATATCAAATATCAACTATAATTAAACAAAAATAGTCACAGGGATATAAAGTACAACATAGGGAATATACTCAATAATATTTTAATAACTGTACAGTGTCAAATGGATAACAGACTTATTGGGGTTATCATTTGTGGGATATATAAATGTCTAATCACTATGTTGTTTTGTACACCTGAAACTTGTAAAAAATATTACCCCAGTGTTCAAAAATTCACACAAAGCCCCAGTTCTCTTGGCTTTATTGATTACTTCTGCTAAATGTTTAAAGAAGAATTAACACCAATCCTTCACACACTCTTCTACAAGACAGAAGACCAGTGAACATTTACCAACTCATTCTATAAAGTCAGTATTAACATAATACTCAAGCCAGACAAAGAGATCACAAGAAAAGAAAACAATATACCAATATCCCTTACAAATACAGATGAAAAATATTCCACAAAATACAGGTAAACTCAAAACAGCAACATAATTGAAGGATTATAGACCATGA
>NW_017732986.1:114307-116130 GCF_001890085.2 Hipposideros armiger | reverse complement strand
GATAAGGGAAGTTATTAATACATTAAGAAGAAGAAAGCAATTATAATGAATTACCAAGTAGGAACAGTGAGAATGTAAAACAAATTAATTGAGATTAAGACATCAATATGTGGGATAAATATCATGATGCACTCAGATTAAGAAGAATATGGAGGTCTGGATATTAAAAATATTGATCAGGAGGGGATCAAGAAAAATACAAAATTAAATTTAAAAAATAGGAAGTATTAAATAAGACATATCAACACCAATGTAATAGAAGTCCCTGGAAGAGAGACGAAAGTAAATCAGAGACTGATATGTCATATTGAAGAAACAGGAATCTTAGGCTGAGGATGTTAATTGTACGTGAGTATGGTACATAATGCTGAACTTCCTGAGAGTCAACTGACATAAGAAATGTAATAAATCATAAAGGAAGCACTCTACTTCATCACAGAACACCTATGTGTCTTGTGTTACTATAAATTCTGGCTTCTACCGGTTGGACCTTGGATTGGCATTCCAAGTCAAAGGCAGTTTTCTGTGGACTGGGCATTGCTAGCAATCTATGTGGCACTTTGAGATCAGAGCTCTGCCCAGAAATGATATCATAATGATATTACCCCTACTAACTCGCTCAGGTCAGACGTAGGGGAGTACTGTTTAAAAAACTGACACAAAGTATTAACCACTAGGAAGTAAAACACGGAAGAAACCAATGGTACGAGATACAAAAGAGAGATAATCTACTCGATAATAAAAGTGAAGCCCAACAAAAAACATAAAACAGTAGAGGCTTAGGCATGCAGATAGTGGACGAATAGAGTTGTTATTGTGTCATTAATACTTGTGGGAAATGCTGCATTACATTCTAGACGTTTGTGAGACTTGGCTCATATACTTTTTTATGCAGTCTTACTTCCGCATATGCCNCTGATTCTAAAATTTATATGGAAATGCAAGAGACTGAAGAATGCAAAACATCTTGAAAAGAACAAAATCAGAGGGCTGACAATACCCAATTTCAAAACTTACTACAAAGTTATAATTATTATGACAGTGTTGCACTGGCATAAGGATAGACATAGATATTAATGGAACAGAATTGAGATTCTATAAATAAACCCTCATATTTATGGACAATTGATTTTTGACAAGGATGCCAAGACAATTCAATGGCAAAGAAAGGTCTTTTCAACAAATAGTGCTGAGACAACATGCAAAAGATTGATGTTGAACTGCTACCTCACACGATGGGAAAATAATTAACTCAAAATATATTATATTTTTAAATTTAAGACATAAAATATCTAAAAGAAAACATAGGTATAAATCTTAATGACCATAGATTAGACAATAGTTTTTCAGATATGCTACCAAAAGCACAAAAAAACAAAAGAAAAAATTAAATTGAATTTATTGAATTAATAATTTTTGTGTTTCAAAAGATACTATCAAGAAAGTTAAAATAGAACCCATAGAATGGAAGACATTTGCAAATTTTCTATCTTACAGAGGATTTATATATAGACTATAAAATGAACAGTTACAACTTAAAAATAAAAATAACATATCTTAAACAAAAAAATGGGCAAAATATTTGAATAGAGATCTATCCAAAGATATATAAATAGCCAACAAATGCATGAAGTGTTTATCAAAATTATTTATTGGAGAAATACCTATAAAATTACAATGAGATGCCACTTCATATATTCTAGGATTACTATACTAAAAAAGAATGGATAATAACAAGTGTTGACAAGGATGTGGAAAAATTAGCATCCTCATACATTGCTGAGGAAATAGAGAATAGTGCAGTCATTATTAGAAACAACTTG
>NW_017732986.1:104309-106477 GCF_001890085.2 Hipposideros armiger | reverse complement strand
AAAAAAATTTAGCCTGAAAAAAATTGTTAAAGCCCCTTTGAATAACTAAGATTTGTATGTTATCTGTACAATTCTGAGAAATGTAATATCTGGTTAATAAAGTAGAAATTAAAAAATGAAGCAAGCTAAATTGCTGATGAGATATGTTTTAATGGATTCAATTAAACTTTTCATATTAAAAATGTCTGCCTCGAATAAGTTCACAAATGCTTATATCATAAAATATGTTAGCAAGCACTGATCTTGTTTCATTGTTTGATCTTAATGTTTAGACTCACATTCACTAATGCTTGATGTTCAGTGATTAAAGGGATTCAAAATAATTGTGTACTTTCACTATGCACTAAACATCTATTTTGCTTGTAATGTAATAAGTTTTCAAACTAGGGAAACATTCTTAAGGGGACTCATTTACTTTTTAGAAACTAACTAGCAATGAACTGAACAGGTATAAACAACTTGCTAGGAGAAGTTTTTCTCATTAAAATAAAAATTATATAATTTATGCTTAACTTTTATTCAAAGGTAACAAAGCCGACAAAGGTAACATAGCTAGAGTTAGATGCAGTAAATCTGTTTTTCAATGTTATTAAAAATATGAGCTAATTTCTATACAACTAAATATGAAGTATTATAAAAGTATTATTTTTAGAATAAAAATAAATTGTCATGGTCATAAGTCACTTAATATTGTTTAGTAACATAAGATATACTATTGAAACAAATGTGCTTATGTTATGGTTAAATATGTTTATTATATTTTATATTGAATGTTTTATCTAATTATGTACAAACCATAATCCCAAGATAAATTAAATTGTTGAATAATTTCAAAGTCATCTGTATTTTCAAAGCTTGATAGTATCGGGATTTCATGAATGCCTAACTAAAAATTAAGTTATATGAAGTTATATGCAAGTATCTCTCTCTTATGACTAACTCTTGACACATGAAGGCAGAAGAAATAGTATAACCTAAATCTGAATTAACCCAATTCCATGAGACTTAGATTTTGCAGATATAGGTGGACAAGGCAGTAAGTATTTGAACAACTGCACTTTCCTTAATCTTCATAACGCTGGTCAAAACTCTTGCAGAGAATTTGAGGTCCAGTCATCATCCTTCTAAGAGAAAATAGTGGGAGTGTTAAACTAATGATTCCTGCCTTCGCACTACCAAAGGTGTTGTTATTCAAAGAAGAAAGTGAGGACTTATTTGAATTTCAAAGTTTCATTCAAAGGAGCTAAATGTGTCTTAAAACTCAACACAGGGCAGGATTTTTTTTAATTTTTTTTTTTATGTAGTGTTTTTGTTCTAAGTGCAGGCTTCAAAGGTGACCCATACATTTTATCCTGAAATTGCTANTTTCTACACTCCTAGACCGTGAGAGGGCAGCGCCTGTTCAGAGCTTGCCATAATTGGTTGAATAACATGACGCTGTCATCAGAGCCCAGCTTGACTATGGAACTACTAACAGCCGAAACAAACAGACGTGCTGATTTAGAACATTCTCTTCCCACCTCAGCCTCCAGCTCTATAGTAAGGGCATCAGAAATAAGAAAGAAAGGCTCAAGGGAATTTATGTGCAAATGTAAGCAAATAGATGTGTCTCTGAGGGCTCCATGTTAGGAATAACAGCAGGTTGGCTGGGCAAAGTCAGCTTGCAGGATCAGGGCTTCATGACCAGCTGGAAGTCCACCACCCACTCCTGAATATTTCGGGAGGACACAGAAAATGGCATATACCTTAGCCTTTCACACAATTCACCAAAACACCTTATATGTCCATATAAGTGCACAGTTAAAAATTAATATTTCTGTGATAATACTGCTAAATAGAGTTAGAAGAGAAGGGGGAAGAAGAAATGGAGGGAGATAAGGAGGAGGAGGAAAAACAGGAACAGGAGAAACAGAGAGGAGGAGAAAAAGGCTAACAGGAGAAAGAGAAAAATAGGACAGAGGAGTTGGAGGAAGAGGAGGAGGAAGATGATCACCTATAATAACAAAGAATTAGTTAAATAGGCAGATAAGAATTTTAAAAAGTCATGATAGTCTCACAGAGATAAGGGAAGTTATTAATACATTAAGAAGAAGAAAGCAATTATAATGAATTACCAAGTAGGAACAGTGAGAATGTAAAACAAATTAATTGAGATTAAGACATCAATA
>NW_017732986.1:96111-97789 GCF_001890085.2 Hipposideros armiger | reverse complement strand
CCAAATAAGCAACCAACAAAATTCTACATCTCTCCCTGCTATAAATATAAACCATTTGTAAAATTGTAATAGACTGATATATAGCTATGTATAGAGATATAAATGTAAATATATCATGACGCTTAATGCTGGAGTTTAAGTAGATATATAAATCTCAAAATCAAGCATTATGTTTGGTTTCAAATCACTTCACTAAAATCAGGAAATATAAAAGGATGCCAATTTCTTGGCTCATATCCAAGGAAAACCTAAGCATAAAACATAATTTTAATTATTTGTATTTTATGTAATAGTTCATCTTAATAATTAAAAATAGTATCTTTAAAATCTTAGACAAAAAAATAAAATATTTCTGGTAGCTGTCAAATCAGATAAGCAAAACACAAAAATCAATGCAATTTCTTTATAAAATAAAAATCATCTAGGTTTTATAAAGAGCAGAAGAACTTATTTAAAATATCACCACCAAAAGTAAATTATTTAAAAATAATATCAGCGGGATAAGTGCCAGTTCTAGATAAAGAAAAAAATTAAAACTATTAAAATATTTCAGTTCAAATGAATGGAAAGGATTATACTAATTTTGAATGAGATGATTTGTTATTTCAGAAATGATAATTATTACCTTATGTAATTACAGTTAACATGATAATATTTGTACAAGGTATTTATAAAATTACACTTGCATTTCTCTGTAAATTCAAATGTAAAATATTAGGAAAGACATTTTTAAAAGCTAGACAATCTTTAAACACAAAGGAGTCCTGAAGGGAAATAAGGCCTACCAGATATTAAAAAGTATTGCATAACTACAGAGATTTTTAAAAACTGCTTTATGATGAAGGAAAATAGCTATTTAATGAATCTGAAAAGAAAGCCAGGAAAAACCCTATTACATATGAATATTCATAATATAATAAGAGCTGCTGTTCAAATTCATGGAAAACATTTTAATATTAAAAAAAGAATGTTTTGATTAATAATCATCATTTGGAGAGAAATAAAGAAGCTTAGGATCTTGCCTCAATCTTTATACCAGAATGCCTTTAGATGAGCCAGTGACTAAAGCACAGAACACATGGGCACAGGACTCTTTGGGTTCTCATCAGAGCTCCACATAAATTAACAGAGACAGGGAGACTTTAAATAAACGTGTGCCACACTCTATTAAAACCTCAAACGTCTTAGAAGATGAAAAAGTAGGTGATTAATTTTTATTTTGTGGTGGGCAAAAAATCAAAAGTCCATGAGGCAGAACCACAATACCCAGAAGTTATAAAGTAAACATTAATATGTATATAAATGATCACCAACCATCTAAATATAAAATATAACTAGTTATATAAAAAGTACACAAAGAAACAAAAGTCTAAAAGACAGAAAACATAAGCCAAAACTTTTTATAAATATAACAAAGGGTGAATTTTCTTGATATATAAACAGTTTTTATAAATCAAGAAGAAAATTAGAAATATTAAAAATAAAAATACATTAATGACATGAGCAAACAATTAATGAGAAAGCAATATAAAGAACATGCAAACATGGAAAGCTTAATTTAACCTTTTAAAACAAATAATCTTATAATATTTCCAAGAAATTTAGAAAATGTATAATTTTTATGCTGACATCAAAATCCACTGGTAGACATTAAATTTATGTGACTTTTCCTGGAGGT
>NW_017732986.1:88382-95601 GCF_001890085.2 Hipposideros armiger | reverse complement strand
GCAGTAAATGCCTGGAACAAGGATATTACTGAACCCTCTATACACTATGTTTTTCCTACACATACATACCTGTGATAAAGTTTCATTGATAAATTAGGCCCAGTCAGAGATGAACAATAACTAACAGTAAAACAGAACAATTATAACAATGTACTGTGGTAAAAGTTATGTGAACGTGATCTCTTTCTCTGATAACCGATCTGATGACTGCGACAGCTACCGAGGGATGAACGGGCAGGTAGCACATGTGGATACATGCCGGACAGAGACGATTCATGTCCTCGGTGGGATGGAGAAAGATGGCATGAGATTTCATCATGTTACTCACAACAGCATGCAATTGTAAATTTATGAATTACTTATTTCTAGAATTTTTCATTTAATATTTTCAGAGCACGGTTGACCACAGGTAACTAAAACCAGGAAAGCCAAACTTTGGATGGGGGGTGGGGGACTACTGTATGGTATGATTAAACAACTTATGTTCTGATAAACGCGTTCCACATATTACTTATTAGAATTTTTTTAGCCTTTGTTGAAAACGTGAGCACCGGCAAGTGAAAGATTAAATGGCTCTGATGGCATTTGTGTTGTCATTCTAGTATTACTGACTGTATGGCAGAAATAGAAGTTACTGAAATGCCTTATCATAAGTGTAGTGAAAGAACAATAGGTTTCATTGATCTCCACCTAAACTATAAACTTTTAAAAAATACATTTTTGCCTTTTTCAAAAACAAGAAACAATCCTTACAAAAATATATTCGTTGAAGGCTGTTTGTGATCTACTGATGTTTACTTGTTTCAAAGTGCAGGCTTAAGTTAGTATCACATTAAGTGAACAGGTAGTGACTTCTGCTTATCTCTAAATCTTTTACTTCTCATTTTCTGTACATCTCTCTCATAGAACTATTCTCAGGTAGCCCTGAGGAGTTTCTTTCTCTGCCAAAGTAAAGCCACATATTGGAGGATTAAGGTCTGGTATGCATGAAACATACATGCAAGCACACATAGACTTACTTCCCTGGAGGTGTGCAAAAGGAGACTTAATTTAGAAAAAGGATGTATTTATTATCATTGCTGTACATTCACAGGGATATTGATCAAAAAGGATATACTGAGTAATTGAGAATTTATAATTATATTTGACATTTGGTCATAACACACTAATTTATTATTCATTCCACATTCATTGAAAGGCATACAGAATGCACAATGATATGGCCCAAATACCCTGACTACTAAAAGGCAAAATAAAGTTATTAATAAACTAAATTTTGAGAAGTTTGACCTATAATTTTAACTCTGAACTATCCTCAAAAGAACATAAGAAACAGCTACAGCTACAACAGTCACTAAGCTTTGTCTCTGTCCAGTGAAGATGAGGCAATGAGAGGGAGCTTGGATAACAGATGATTCACTTTCCACCTCAGGGAACCTTCTTTGCCTCTTCAATAAAGAACAGGCTTCCAGGAGCTGAAGATTCACTGGGAACAATATAAACAACCAGAATTTAACCTAACAAATGAGCACCTTTCCTGATTCTACAGATTTTAAAGGAAGCAAATACTCCGACTTGACTTAGTTTTTTCCCTTAGGCCCTTGGGGAAGTACGGTTCTCCCCTAAAATATCTCTGAGCAGCCCAGTAAGTAGACACCTATTCCAGAAGACACCTATTCTTCATGTCTGAAACACAATCTGGGCTTAGGCTGACCCGTTACTCATGGATTTCAGTTGTTTCTATAGCTTTGTGCAAGCTGATGACCTTGAACTGGTATTCTCTAATGATATACTTCAAGTTCAAAGAAAAGGTACTGAAGTGGAACCACAGTGACTGAATGAAGTTACTGAGGCAGACATCAAGTAGGCAGTACTCAAAAGGGCAAAGATTAAGGAAAAAGCTTTCTTTTATTGTATTTGCTCTTTTTTTTTTTTACCAGAAAAAGTCATACAGTATTTTAAAGTTATTCCCCCAACCTAATTGCAAATGCTCAGGTTTCTCTGACACAGGATTCTAAGTGAATTAATTTCTTAAGCCATCTTTTTATTACCATTGAGTTAAATGCTTTAAAAATTATCCAGTTGCAAAATTACAGTATGAAAAGCTGCTCTTTAAAAGTTCTTGATAGCGTAGCTTGTGCAGTTCAAACCAAGGAACTAAAAATCAGGTCAGGATGGTTAATTCACCAATTTCAGTTTCCATTTTTGCTCTCAACAATGCTGATAATTCAAAGAGTGATGAGGGAAACTTAGGATAAAATGGTCTGTCCAAGTCCTTAGAATACAAAAAGAAATATATCAGGAGTAGTATATCCCTAAGTTAGATAACTTTTAAATTTTGAATGTATGAAAATCCAAAGCATATATTAAATATTAAAATACCATAATATATGCTCTATAATAAAAGATTCAAGAAAATTAAGTTTTTATTTTTAGTTAAGAATTAAAGCTTTTATTCTCCTTTATGTTTTTATCACCAATATTCTTCTTATTATTAGCTATATGAAGAAAATTTGCTTTGCATTCACTTGAAAGATAGATAGAGGGCTGTCTCATCAGGCAGCTGGCTTACTGAAAATTAATAACTGACCTGTGGCTATGACTAAGCTGTCAACAAAGAAGCAATGCAAATATGTAGAAAAAAGGATGGTTTTAATTCTTCTTCTTCTGTTCATTCAATAAGTCACTATCTAAAGGGAAAGTCACTGCTAGTGTGGTCTTGACATGCCATCAGCGTGCTTGGTGTATCTTTCACTAGGCTCCACAGTTATCATGCATAAGATGATAAACAGAGCAAAGCAACAATGAGCTTTTCTTCCTGTTTTCTCTTTTATTTCCAAAGAATATGAATTTGAAACATTCTTGGCTTTTAACTCTTTGCACACTCTCTTTAGAACTAAATAGCCTCTTACAAATGTCATATTCCCAGCCAAAGGGCCCTCTGCTTGCCTGTTGCAGCACCGTATGTAGGTAAGTGCACCTTGGCTGCTCTGTGTCAACAAGAGAGCACTGCCTCCCAGAATCCTGGTTCTCCTTCAGCCAGAACAAAGCAAGGCTGCTTCTCCATATAGGCTTGTGCCTACAGTCAGACCTTGCAGTGGCTGTCAGCATTCAACCCTAATATTCTAACCCTATTTCTCTGTATTAAGCAGAAAAATTCTACAGTGTCTCCTCAAATACAGACTTTGCTTTCCATGGTTCTGATATGCATGCATTTCAGCTACCATAATTTAGTTAAATAACAGCAGTTCCCCAAATTTCAATTACTACAATATATTAACTGAGTACTTTGCATAAAGTTCAAATTTTACTACTAGGTCTTCAGTCCACAAATCACTGCTTAAATAACGGATGTAAATCATGATCAGTGACCAATCATGTCACTTTTTCCAAGTCTATAGGTGACTGATTATTGCACTTCTGTTATTGAGTTCATGCACAGGCTAATGTGTTGTTTTTTGTCTTCTGGTGATAAACATACATTACAAAATGTCATATTACAAAAAAAACAACAAAAAAAAGATAATTGAAGAGAGAATCGGCCTACAAAGATGTAAGCTGAGCATAAGAAAGAGAAGTAATAATGCTGGGAATGCAATTACAAAATAATTACAGACTTCTATACTCAGTTGGTTGGGGATTGCCTCTGGAGCTTTAACCTCCATCCTCTACTTGCACTCTTGGGCTTCCTGTGCGAGGGCCATGCAGTCTGAGCTTGCTCTCAATACTTCCCAAAATGCTCTTAGGCAGGTAAGCAGGTAGACCCGGGAGGTGGGACTCTGTAGACATGCACTGAAACTGCCCACTCTAGCCGCCAATAAATGAGAGCTGGGTCAAAGGAATGTGACATTTGGTGCCACAAGTTTCCTAGAAATATGGTATAGAGGTTTATTTTTTCTATGATGGGTTGGAAAACTTTCTCTTTAAAGGGCCACAGAGCAAAAAACACAGCCTTTGTGGGTCTTCTTATGAGTTTCTTTGTTGAAACCATAGATAGTCATTACAGAAAGCAGTGATATATAATGTGTAAACAAATGAGCCAGTTTCAATAAAATTTTATGGACATTGAAATTTTAGTTTCATGAATTGCAAATGTTCACTAAATGCATCATGAAATATTATTCTGTATTTGATTTTCCTCAACCATTATAATGTTAAACATAAAGCCATACAAAACAAGTGATGGGCTAGATTTTGCCCATGGGCCATAGTCTGCCGACCATTGCTCTTAAAATACCAATAAAATATAAATAATCAGAGAAAATGGCACTTAACAAATGTTTACTGGTCATAATGAAGTCAAGAAGTCTTTGTTTTAGAAAGAAACATGTTGAATTTCCAGATAGACATTTGTATATCATATTTCACTTATCAGAGTGGCCTTTTCAAGCCAACCTTTATAAAAATAGCAACACTGTCCACTCACCCTGACTGCACATTTCCATTTCTTTACATTTCACTGTAACTTTTCATCACATGAACTATAATAATTTTTATGTTTGTTTATAGTCTCCTGAATATTATTTAAACCACAATAGGCCAGGAATTTTGCTTTCTTTTACCAGCACTAAGAACACTGACTGGAAGTTAGTAGGAGAATCAGATAATCCCAAAAGAGTGAGTTGATAATCTTGGAAGGCAAGAAATGCTGAGAAACCAGCAGTAGAAAGGATACAATTTTAATCCAATTTTATGATTAATATTTTTCAAATATTATAGTACAGATTAAAAAATTATTTTTCCTAATTTGGGAGAAAAAACAAAAGTAGCAGAATGATCAAAAAGCCACATTCTCTTATCAACCTGTGAGCACCTATAAAAATAACTTTAATCTAATAGAATTATAATTAGTCAGACTGCCAAATACATGACACTGTTACTTATTCATACCCATGCTTCGGAGGTAGACATTGGCAGTGATTACCTGGACAGATTTCTGAAAAGAAGCCATTTAAAAAGAAATTGTTATTATGTACAACAAAAAAGCTCTAACTAGATCTTACGGCAATCGACCAAGTGAGGACTAAGAATAGTATATATGAAAGAAATTTATTCATATAACGCTGTAAAATATACTTAATTTAATTACTCTTATACTAAATAATAATAGCTGTTTTAAAATCCTTATCTGATAAAGATTAAATTGATACTGAATTATTAAATATTTGATGCATATAGCATTTAGAAAATAATGGCTAATATTGAAGGTTAAAATATGTACATATGAATCAGATGTGCAAATGTTTTTTGTAAATGAACTCAAATTTTTCATAAACTTTCTTTCAAGAGGAACTTTGTCTAGAAGTCAAAATCGTACTTACTATTGAGACCTTTCTTCTTAGCTTGGCTTATTCTGTGAACCATAAAAGCCTCAACCTCAATGACAAGAGGTTTAAGTGTGAATAAAAATTGCCAGCAATGAATAATATATAGCATTTCAAAATATCACTCCCACTATTATTTATTGAATAAGTATCAATTAAGTTTTTCTACACGTGTTCTTGTCTTGCTATTTCTCACAATGTCTCCAAGAAATATGTAATATGATTAACCCCAATATGTATGTGAGGAACACTGACATTTGGAATACATAATCATCTTGCTAAAGATTACCAGGCTCACACAGCTCTAATTGTTTCAATTTTACTAAAATGTGTAAATGTCATTGCACCAAATGCTATTTGTGTTGCTAGTGAGGAGTTAAGCCTTAAAGTCTACATATAAATCCAAAGTCCTGAAATAATTAATTTTTTAAAATCCCTTACATTTGTAATAAATTCACATTAATATGGACTGAGATAAATATGCATATATACATATAGCTCTATTTTCAAAAGTTTAAATGTACTATGGTAACTTATTTTTAAATTGGCATCTTGTTTTTCATACAAAATGAAATACTTCAGTTTCTTTTTTGTAATTTGCTTTTATGTAAAATAAAAAGTAATTAAAATACAACTATACTCCCCACATGGCACACATACTGGGACTTTCTGAGGCATCAGCGTTTTCACTTCTCCTATCTCTCGCTTACTCCAGAGAAATGGAGGCTGGCATCACCCTCATCATTGGAAGTATTCTGTCTCTCAGCAGGTATGGTTGGATTCCTTGAGTAATATGTATAATTAATTTGCCTCCAGTGTAACACAGTAAATTAAATATGCTTATCCCCTTTGGTATTTATTCATGAATTTTGTTCTTGCTATTGAATCATGTCTTGGTGGGTATATCATTATGAGTATAGATTATTACTATAAGTGTATGTTAGTATTTCTAAACCACATTACTGCTGCGTGCTCTTAAAAAAAAATTATTTAAAAGTCAAGCATCAAGACTACCTGAGTGTGAAACAGAGCTCACAAAGTTTAAATTTACATGTCCCCTCATTTCTCATTCATAGCAGAATATGAATAAATACGTTAATGTTTTTAATTAGTCTTAAATATACTATAAATTACTAGATTCTTAAAGATTTATTTTTCAGTGATGGCAATGAGTTAAATCAGACTCTCCAAAATGCACTGCCAACTTCCATTTATGATTTGATTTTTTTTCTCATGTGATCCAAGTGATTCGTCATTCTTGAATGTTGCTTATATTGGTATAAAAGGCAATTACCTTATACAATACAGTATTCATATACATGTCATTTCTGTGAATATCTTAGTGTCTCATCTTCTTTCCTGGGTCATCTCACTATTATTTTGTAGAACCCTTACAGACTCACGTCTCCAAAGTTCTCAGATGGTTTGGCCTTAGTCCACAAGATTAGGAAGGTCAGCCCAGGTTACCTCTGAGTTCTCTGGTCGACTCTTTGGTACCAAAAAATTTCTTGGAATGCCTTGTATTAGTTTAGCCTCTTTACATATTCCATCTCATTTAATTATATTTTTTACAGAAACAGTATAATATTGACATAGGTAAAGTATACTACAGGTTTTAAGTGACACTCTTGGATTTGAACAGGCATTTCTCTGATTTCAGATGAGTTCTCCACTAGGAACATCAGCTGCTTTCAAAGTCCTCTACAGTTCAAATCAGAATCAAGCTTATTAAGCTTTTCACTGAAGTCCATTTGTGTCTTTCTTCCATCACCTTGCTCTGATTTCCCCACTGGCTATAGTCTAGCCAGGGGTCCACAAACTGCGGCTGGCGAGCCACACGCGGCTCTTTGGGTACATACATGTGGCTCTGAAGTAAAATTGAAAATGAAAATAAA
>NW_017732986.1:82586-86587 GCF_001890085.2 Hipposideros armiger | reverse complement strand
ACCCATTTATGAAATCTGAGACTTAAATGAATGTATTTACTGAAAGTCACTGGAAATCAAGGTATTTACTTTTACAAGTACAATGAATGTATTACAATGTTACAATGAATTTTGCATGCTTCTACTCCAAAAAATGGCTAATTATGTCAGGGGATACATGTTATTTGGTATTTGTTACTCTCATAAGGACAACATGGATACAGGTTAACAGGCTTTCTTAGCTTAAAAAAATTTCTTTGACACAATTTCTAGTATAATTTCTAACTTCTTTTTGGTCAGATTTGTATCTGATAAGATATTTCCATTTCCCCACTTTAAAAAAAGAGGGTTTTAAACCACTTAGTGAAAACTCCTGACATGTTTTCTTAAAATTAAAGTAATAGCATATTTTAAGAAGACAGGAATGGTGGAGACAGAAAAGCAGGAGGCAATTCCATTTCTCTAGTTCTTAAAGCAATATGCTATTTACGCTTTTTAAATTGATAGTTATGCTTTTTTTATTATGTTAATACTCCAGTGCTCATTTAATGTGATAAATGCTAGAATTCAACAGCCCAAGAAATAGGAGTTATACTTTTTATAAAAAAGTAAACTAGTGAAAAGTATCTAAGAGCTATAAGTTATGTATGTCAAGATCAAAATGGAAATGTGTCATTCTCTATTAACTACATAAATGGTTTTCTGATTACATAAATTATTAGCTGCTCTTTGGGATCTTCCTTCACAATGGTTGAAGTTAAGTTTTGTTCCTTCTGATGCAATCATAACATAGCTCCCTCAGTAGAGGTTGAAAATGTGATCACACTCCACTATTGCCAACTGCATTTTTTCTATGAGAATTAAATATGGATAATGATCTCACTTATTAGACACAAATATATGACACATATTATTTGACTTATGTACTAATTCAAGAAATTAAAACCCACAGAAGAAAGGCTGAAGAGGACAAATGTTAATGGAGTTTTTTCACTAAGAAAAGTAAGAACAAAACTTTCAGATGTAGGTGGTTTAATTTTTAAACAATTCATTCATTTCTTTTTGAAGGGAAAAATTGATAAAAATAATTAAATTTGTAAATTATAACTGCCACAATGTTTACACGCATTTATGATTGTCTATTTTTCTAGATTCCGTATGAGACACAAGATTCTTAACTCCTCAGAAGCAGAAACCCTTCATAATACTCCTCTTAGCAAGCAAGTAGCTGACATATTACATTTCCTTTACTTAGAATGTAAATATAGTTCTCAATATATTCAACAAATCACTGTGTTTTCTAAGTAAGTGCTTTAAATCCCCTTTCATGTCATATGAAATCTTGTACATAATGCACAAGAGATAAAAGATTTAAAGATGAATGAGAAGCAGAAGCAGCAACTACAGACTGAAATAAGAGGCGATTTTTAAATGGCCCCTTAATCTTAAATTTTAATGAATAAAATTAAGTAATGAGAAGTTTGTTGGTATTAAACAGAGTACAGTATTAAAATTGTGTCATGGTATGTATCATTATATAGATCCAGAATTACATACCTTTGTTGTTATCCATTCCTCCTACAGCATACAGAGTTCCAACTGTAGATTTTCTAGGTTTAGTTCTTGGACTTTGCATTAAAGTTCTTCTTTCTGGCAATAGATGATATTTCATTGCTTCCAGAATTAGCTTTTGACATTCCAGGTCATTCTTAAATAATGCATGATTTTCTAGGTCAGCCAGTATCTGTAAATAATACACAATCACTGTTAATAATGCTTTTATATGAATGAACATATGACGTCAATAGTTAAAATTAGAAACTTAATGTTCATATTACTCCTATGTTGAGAGGTATGCATTATGTAATAAGAACTAATTACATTGATAAATAGAAGTAAATGGCATTCCTTCTAAGGGAAACAGAATGGATATTGTTTTCAATTCAATATTATTTATTATCATTTTTCTATACAAAGTATAAAGGAACTTCTAGAGATCTATTTTCCATTTCCTTTCCTCTTATGAAAGCTGTTTATAAATCAACTATGGTTGCCTATGTTGGCCATAAACATGTCTGGTGAAGGAAATTAAAAAATAACCTTCAACAGATTAGGTCATAACAAGCCTATCATAAATATTTATATACTTGAAGGTGTTCCAGGTATAGTTTAAATGCTTTTCAGATTAGAAAAAACAAAACAAAACAAAACAAAACAACAAAAAAAGCCTCAATAAAACTGGAAACAAGGAGGCAAAATAACAGTTCCCAATAGTGAAACTAAGAAATTTTATAACAANCTATCATAGTTTCGTTTATAAAATGTTTAAAAGATATTATTCACATAATGGTGATTTCATTTGTTTTATGGCTCTCGAATACTTTTTAAGTTGTTGTGAAAGAAAGGATTGGCTCTTCCGTCTCAAAAGTTTGCCGACCCCTGTTCTAGCCATAAGGGATTTCTCTCCATTTTTTTGAAGATGTCATACTCCTTCAACTGTAAAGTTTTATGTTTGATGTACCTCTAGTTTGGAATTTACCACCACAGCCACTCTGCCACTCCAATAATGTACTAAAGTAATGACTAATTATTCTTTAGATTTCAGACATAAAATTTAATTTCTAAAAAAAGGCAACAACAAATAATTTCCCTGTACTTCTCTGCTTTCTAGACTAGGCTAAGTTGGCTCCCAAGCATTGTACTGACTGCACCTGCAATTCCCTTCTCATTTCAATATAACGATCATTTTACTCATGATTATTTTGTTTACTATTTGTTTTCACGGATTAATTTGGCCGCTCTGTGAGATAGGGGTCATATTTATAATATTCACTATGGTCACAAATTCTTAATGCAGAGCCTGGCCCAAAATACCCATACTTGTGCAAAAGATGTGCATCATTATTGAATGCTTGTCTATGTGAATATAAGAAGGAGGGAGAGGAGAGGACAGAGATCTGAATTTTCCATAATACCTACAGAAAACCTGTGAGGGTAGCACCCATAGTTTATCAACCCCATGAGACAGCACCTGAATCGCAGTTATCACAGAGCTGAAGAGGAATCCAAGGAATGTTTGTTTATATAGCCCTTTGTAAGGCATAATATAAACATGTAAATAATTTCAAGAAAACATACCGAATATTGCATATCATATGGTTTGTGTTGTATTATTCTTCAAATTAGTCATGCAAAGATATGTCCAATTTTTTGCTATATTTTTCTTTTTTTTTTACATGCTCATTCCCTTTCTCTCATTGCCTTTCAAGAAAAGAAAACACAATTTTAAGATGAAATCTCAGTGCCTATTTTAGAAATAACCCAAGTTAATAAGGTATAGAAAACACTCTCTAAGGCATAAAAGCACATTGCAAATACAAGAAATTACCTTGAAAATGTCCCAGTTGCTCTTTAAAATACCTTGAAACATTGGGCTTCTATAAAATTTTCCTTACCAATAAAGTAGGTTCTCTGAGGCTTGGTGTTAGAATTTTATCTAAGTTTATGGGATATATTTAGTATCCAATTCTTATAGGACTAAGGATAAAGTAAGACTTCTTGAAGAGTCTTTCAAATATTTTTTTTCTGTTTTATTTCTGATTTAATCAGGAATACGTTTTTTAAACCTCCTGTATTATCACACTCTTAAGCTTCTACCTTACTGAATGTGAGCAATAATAACCAAATTGTTGGTATCATTCAATTCTAAAATAAAAAAGATACTAATTCATAATATACATCATTGTTAAAGAATTTCTTCAATCTCAAAACACTACTGTGTAAGGTTAGAGAAATTAAGATGCTGCCAAAGAGTTTTAACTGAATAGACTCCATATTTTCATATTGTTTTTTTATGCTATAGCAATTGTATTTAAAGTCACCAGATTTAAAAATTCAAATTAGTCATGCCCCTTGGTTCTTTAATAGGCTAGTGATTTTTGTACTAGTATTAAGCTGACCAGATTTAATGTTTTTTTCTTTTTTCTTTTCTTTATTTATTTAAAAAAATGTTATGTATAGAT
>NW_017732986.1:75287-76367 GCF_001890085.2 Hipposideros armiger | reverse complement strand
TCTTAACCATCGCACCACTCGGCCAGCCCTTTAATGTGATTTTTAAATCCTTGCACTATCTGACTCTTAGTTGAGTATATTTGTTGTACCTGTATTTTCAATGAACTTTTAAAAGTTTGTCTTTTCATAGATAAATCAATATTCTTAGGACTTAGGCTTGATCTGCGAGATCCTCAGTTCATGATTTAGTACTGGACTGCCTACACTTAGTAATCACTAGTAGAAAAATATACTGTTTTTGTCTTGATTTTATGGCTTTATATGTAGCTGTCTCATTTCTAAATATTAACTATATCTATCTGAATTTTAAAGTTGAGATTTGGAGAAGTATATTTTTTCTAAAATTCTGTTATTTGTAATCTTATTTTGCAAGAGGATAATTGCAAACGAACATGCTCAAATGTGTGCAGATTCATCAGAGACCATTATTTGTGTTTCTGCTTCCTTGAGCTCATTCACAAAATCATTTCTGGCTGGGAAACACAGGTCACAGTGATTGGCAAGCCATCTTCGCCATCTCAGTGAGGAATCTGACATAGGCTCAAATTGAGAAGAATGTAAATGGCACATTTAGGCTTTCTGAGGACACTATGAGACTTATGAACAGAGGTTTGCTTAATCTGTTAACACTAAATTAATTGAAGGCATCTTAACCTTTGAGTTTCATGTAGTAACAGCTTTCAACTTGTTAAATAGGTATTGGACTATGTTTGTGTTATAGCCTGCATGCCAGAGAGATACCTAAGGCCTAGTATTTACCTTCAGAGATATTGTAGCTGAAAACATTATCATAGTGTTTCATAAATATTTTTGATACATCAATAAAATTTATCTTTTCTTAGAATAAAATTATTATTAGACATATGCATTTTCCTGCTCCTTCTTATTCTAAACTCCCCCATCCTTTTGAATATGTTTAGCATGATCCTATGGGCCTAATATTTATTATAGAGCTTTCCTGGTGTGGATAATCTCCTAAGTTATGATTTACACTAACTTTCTGGATCACCTTTTCTGGTAGAACTTACGTATCTGCTAGTTCCCAAACCTCAAAAGATCAGTATCCTAAAGAAAACAAAT
>NW_017732986.1:70204-72407 GCF_001890085.2 Hipposideros armiger | reverse complement strand
TCTTTCATTCAACACATCAAATGCATTGGACAGACAATACTTGCAATTTGACCTTCAAAGTATATCCAGAATATATTTAATACTACAAACCCTGGGGTAAGCTCAGGGTTTACATCATCACCTGGACTACTGTAATACCTCCTAACTAGTATATCTTCTTCCAAACTTTCTTCTTAAATAGTGCTGGTTATTTTTCATTTGCTCCCCATTATTAATTTTGCACTATTCTCTGTCCTGTTCAGTTCTTTGTGAGACTGAATCTTCCAGAACTGCATCATCTGGCTCCCTTGCTGACTTGCTCTTGGCTGGCTCCAGCCAATGGAATTTATAAGCAGCAAGTCAGAGAGTGAAAGCAAACATAGTATTTCTTCCCTGCTGTCTGCATAATGTGGCTGTAGTGGTGTCTCTTTATGACTATAGCTCAGACAGGGCAGCCTTTCTGCCAGGGCTCCCGTCTTTCTTGATTATGTAATAAGGTTTCCTCCTTCCTGCCCTTAGTTCAGGGTCTCTGACTCTTCATTTCTGGTGAACTTTTGCTCCTCCTGGGATCTTATCTATTGCACTACCATATGGTTTATTTTTCACATATTAGCTAGAACAATACATTTAAGATAGAGCTCCCCTCTACTTTTGAATACCTCATCTTCTATACCCCTGCTGCTTTGTTCAAGGAACTCTAGTCACCTTGGCCTCTTTGCTCTTCCTGCAACATGTCACATACATTCTCACCTCAGATTTTTTTTATTTGCTGTCCCCTCCTCCTGGAAGACCTTTTTGCCTGATATCCATTTGTTTCTTTTTCCCTAATTTCCTTTATGTCTCTGCTCAATGCCACTCCTTCATAGAAGACTGTCCTGACCAACCAATATAAATTGGCCACCACAATCACTCTCTTAACCTTGTCCTAGTCATTTCAGTTTATAACTCATTTTACCATCCTAATTATAATGACTGCATAGTTTGTATCATGTCTGTTGCTACTGCTCCATTCCATTCTCCCCCTCCTGCTAAAATGTAAGCCACATTCGAGTCGGGCTGGTTTATTTGATTCAATGCTAAACATACAAGATATAACCTTGCTGCATAGGCATAGCACTTAGAAAGTCTATAAAAAGAGTGAGTGAATGAATAACTGAATGAATGAATGAATGAATGAATGAATGAATNTAAAATACCGCAAAGTAATGCTATCAAGCATATATTACCGCAACACACACCTATAAATAAGAAAATATCTATATTGTAAGCTATTACTTAAGTAAGAGTAATACTATGTGAATAAAGACATAATTTGAAAAGCAAGGTAATTAACAGAATCGGTACAAAGCATGCAAACTTATCTATACTTTCCATGTGGTCAGAAATTCCATTGAAAAATGGAATGTAATATTGAATAAACACCTAAAGAAAGATAATTTTAAGCTTACTGTGGACCAAAGAAAGTATTAACTCTTCTAACACTATATCCTTGGGCTATCAAGGTTATGAAAACATCCTCACATTCATAAGAATGTGACAAAATTTCATATATTTCATGTTATTGAATAATATTTCAGAGTTTTGTTTTGCTACTGGGTGTTGTGCTTAAAAAATCAATTCACAGAATTTGAATCTACAAAACAAAATTGAGTCCTATTAGAAGTGACAGTCCTTAGAAAACAAGTGCCAGTTTCACGCAGTCTTTCAAGTTTTCTGCTTGACAAAATGAGTAAGATGAATGATAAAATATGCAGAAAACTGCAGGAAAAATGATTGTCTACTTAGTCTATTAATAAGTAGGTCTGATATGAATAAAATATTTTCAGGTATTTTTATTAAGCAGTTTATAAGACAATTCACCGTCTTACTCTCAGTGCTAAAGAAACCCTGAGCCTGTTTAATATTCAGTGTAAGGTGCTGGGGAAAATAGAGTTCAGTTATCACAAAACTCTGTAGCAACACAATAAATGGTGAGCTCTTAGGTAAGGCTGCCCTGCCTTGCTGGGGAAAACATAAACCTCTCATGCCTACAGAGGTTTTTGATACTTCTCTTCCCTTTCAGATAGGTTTTCAAAGACATGGAGTGAAGAAAAAGGAAAAGTGTGCAGAAAACTTGTAAAAAATGTAAGTTAGTTAGTTCACCAATGCTCACAGCATTTCATCAGTTATTACTTGAGTATCTGCTGTGACTGGAACAAACCAAGCCTGCATGAGAGAAAATAGT
>NW_017732986.1:64440-69193 GCF_001890085.2 Hipposideros armiger | reverse complement strand
CCAGTCGTTAGTCTGAAGTTGTTCAGTGCATTTATATGTGAGATATAAATTTTGAGTTAAATTAGTGAGAGGTTCACCCACTAATAGTAGCCACAAATGTAAACAAAGTGTGTATCAACAAATACATTGATTATGTTTCAATTAGTATTCAGTACCATATTAGGAACCACTGAGGATATGCAGTAGTAAATTTCTATGCACAAGATGTACAAAATCTAACTGGACAAAGATGCATTTTAAGCACAAAAAAGTAGAAAACAAAAATAAGAACATACCAAGTTTCCTTATATCTAACATAGGCTGCTGATTCAATTTCTAAGGGCAGCATTCTCAGAAAAATGCAGTGCTAGTGACACGGTAATATTTTTCTTCTTTCAAAAGCAAATGAACAAATTTATCTGCATATCTATGGATAATATGGCATAAAATTTCAGCAGACTTAAAAATGAATAAATGTAATGGAATGTTTATAGATTCAGGAGTCCAAAGCTATGGATATCAGTTCTAGCCATAACTCTTTCAAGCTTTATGAACATGAGTAAGTCACTGAATTTTGTGAATTTTAATCCTTCAAATATAAAATATGGATAATACCTTGTTTTACATCCCTCAAAACATTATTTAGCATGTGATCAAGTATGTGAAAATATTACATATGTATAAATTACATATTATTTAAAAATTTTGTTCAAGTTTTACTAATTTTAAAATTTAAAAAATCTAGAATAAGATATATAATGTAAAACAAGTTCATTTGTATCAGATTTTTTAAAAAATCTATTAATTCCTATATGATTCCAATTGGATATTGTCTTCAGAATTCCATTGTTGAAAAGAACCTTGCTAATAAGTTCTTAATTAAAAGCAAGTTAATGAAATTGGGCAAAGGATANTGGAAAACTGGATTCCTTGATTTCATTAATAATGTGGACCTAGTATTACTTTTTGTTTTTTTTTAGTCCTATCTCAATTATCTTGAAATAAAAACCTTTCAATTTCTCTCACACTAATTATAAGGTATCAGTCAGTAGTTCACTTCCCTCATTTCACTAAGATGGAGAAAGAATTTTAATCTCTGCATATTTGCAGATATCCAGCTTTCTTTAAATTTACTCTGATCAAAGCCCAACATACCTCTTTTGATCATCATCAGTGAAATAAGTTCCTGTGAAAACATCAAGGTGAATGCATCTTGCAAGTCAATAAGGGATTAAAATAATTCTCCTAAGTAAAGCTAATTCCACTGGGCAGGCCCTCTGTCTGTAAAGTTTCTAAAGTTTGGGTATGAAATGAGTTGCTCAAACATCTTGACTGAAAAAACTTCAGGGATGAAAGAAAATATTAGGCTATTAATCTTAATACTAAGGGCATTGAAATAACTGTAATGTGTCAAACCCTATGCCAGACTTTGGGGTATGCAAAATTAATGTATCAGTTTCTAACTGAAATAATTTATAATATAATTTATATTGTAACAAAGCATATAATTATTATTGTCTAGTACTTACAGTTAACTAGAGTACATTAACTAGAGTACATTATGTTGAGAAGCCTAATACATCATTATTCAAGAGCCCAGTTTTCAGTTAGTTGAATTTTTCAAAACAGGAATCATTAAACTATCTACTCTTCTTCTGCTCTTTACATATAACCCTCCTGGACTTGAATAACAGTTGAAAGTCATTGCAAGAAGCTACATTAGTCCATCTAAAGTGTATATATAGGCTAGAAAATAATTGTTTAATATCCAGCAATCCCACTTCTGGATATTTATCCAAAGTAAATAAAAACACCAACTCAAAAAGATATCTGAACATTAATGGTCATTGCAGTATTATTACATGGAAGCAGCCTAAGAGTCCACCGATGGATGAATGGATAAAGCAAAGGATGAATGGATACACAAAGTGAAATATGACACAGCCTTAAAAAAGAAGGAAACCTTGTCATTTGTAATAATATGGTTGGAACTTGAGGGCATTATGCTAAGTGAAATAAGTCAGACAGAGAAAGTCAAATACCATATAATCTCACTACGTGAAATCTAAAAAAAAAATCCTTAACTCATAGATACAAAGAACAGAGGCATGGCGTGGGGGTGGGTGGCCAAAATGGGTGAAGGTGGACAAAAAAGTGCAAACTTCCTGTTATAAAGTACGTAAGTCCCAGAGATGCAATGAACAGCATGGTGACTATAACTATTAATGCTGTATTATGTATTTCAAAGTTGATAGTTCATCAGGACCCAGGGGTCAGTGTACAGAAGTGTACATCTCCACCACTATAAAGACATACAAGCATCCTCTTTCAGTAGATACCATCTGAGGGAGAAGGAAGGTTGGGTATGAGACCACTTGTGAGGGAAGAGGTAGCCCTAACAAAAACTTTGAACTTCCAGTTTTCTGAATAGTCTTAGTTGTGAACTATAATTTTTTTCCTAAGTTTTTATTTTTTTCTAACTATTAAGTATAAATTATTCTGCCATCAGTAGCAANGAGCTAAAGTTTACATCAAATACAGCTGAATGATTCCCACTCAAGTATTTGAAAAAATAAGAAACAAACCATCTAGGAAATAAGGAGCAGGTCATTAATTTTATTCTGAATACAGAAATATTTGATTGCCTTGGGATGAAAAGTAATTACTAAGTTGACAGTACAAATAGAGAATAATGACATCATCAAAACAAGTAGACCTCATAAAATTAACTCAAATGATAGTTCTTATTAGTGACAAGTGAAATAGGTTTTATGCTGCTATAATTTATGATTAACTTTTATTTATTTAACAAGGGTTTGCAGTTTCATGGGTAGTTTGAAAGCTCAGAATCCCTGAAGCTGAAATAAGTGATCCTGTGCCTTGCATGAACACTTCCTTCATCCGGAAAATTGCCACTGCATCCTAAGTAGGCACTGGACCTCCCATGCACACATTCATTCATTCATTCATTCACTCATTCATTCATTCAGCAAATGCTTAGCACCAATTTTGTGCCCTGGTTACTTGCAGTCTCCTCATCACTAATCTACTCTACTCAAGCCCACCCTCCTTTTCACCCCTTAAGTCACCTTCGTTAATTTATTCATGTCTAGGCTATACTTGAAACTATCCATTAGATTTTTATTGTTTCCAAAACATTATTCAGCATGTCAAAAATTCTATAATACAATTCCCTATTAGCTATTCAGCCACTTTTCAACAATACTCTGGGGCACATCGTTCTGTATTTCGTAATTTAGCTCTTCTGATCTCTTCCCTCTTGTCTGAATAGGTCATGCCTTTTTGTAACAAAAGTAATATCTGTAATGTCTTTTCCCTCTGGGTCTTCCATTAAAATATGACCCAATTTTCAGAGTCCACTTTAAGTTTAATTCCTTCCATGAAAACTTACTTAATTGTTCAGACCACAGTCAGCACCATTTGTTTTTATCAGTCATATCAGACTTGAATCAATTGCCTTCTGTGTAGTCACTTACGGGCTTGTTAATCATACTAAGTCATAAACTTACAGGAAATCAGGAAAAAATGTCTAGTAACTCTTGTTGGATATGACTATCAGTGTTATACGTTCCTAGGAATTGCTCCATAACTATTTAAGTGATTGATCATTTACTATGTTTATAGTACCTATTGATTTATTTTACAGAAAGTATTTGGTATTGAAGTCTGAAAATATACAATGTATAGGCAGAAATATATTCAATATCACATCTCAAATTACTTGCATAAATTAATCATTTTTTTATAAATAGTTATGGTCTTCAGAAATATTACTTAACAATCATGTATCTATATTTCTAAGTGATTTATCCTATATCCATCTGACGCCATGCTTATTTTCAGTCATAGTAAATAGAAAGATTCCATTACACAACTAATCTGGAATCTTGGACATTATGGTGAGGCAATTTGTCTTTTAACCAAGACACAGATTCATCAGAAACATCATTATTTGTGTTAAACTTAGATGTTTCACTGACAATTCAAACTCACACATTTAAATCTAAACTTATTCTTTCCCATTTCCATGTCCTGTCTGTACTTCACTTATGCTTTTTATTTTTTTTTGATAGGTTAAGGTATTTCTTTGCCTGTACTTCTATTTTTAAACTACTTCTGTTTAACCTGATTCAAACAATTTTGGAAAATGTTGACTATGAATACATAAATACTTCCCAATTTTTTTTTCTGAGATACCTGATCCAGTCATAATTCTATTCAGCAAAGTTTCTTATCTTCTCAGTCAACCCCACATCCAAAGTGTCATCAAATATCGTGGATTATTATAATACTGCCTAAGACAGTTCCAAATACTTACATTTCTAAACGATTTATCCCATGCCCCACTGATGGCATGCTTATTTTTAGTCATTGTCAATAGCAAAATTCTATTACACAAACATTTTGGGATCTTGGACACTAGTCCCTTTCTTTTGCAAAAGACAACTTACTGGTTGCCACTCTTATTGACCTTTTCCTGAATTTTTGAGGATTAATAATTTGAAATCTTGTATGTGGTGCAAGCACTCATAAACAAAATTCAAACTATTCCCACATAGTGTTCTAAAACATAACTTTCAAAATGTACTGTCTTACTGTCTTGTTCTAATTTCTTGCATTACAATTAAAAGTATTTCCTAGTTCAGGTTTATTTCCTGCTGTATCTCCAGACCTAACTTCTACTTTGACAAGTCTATTCTATTTGCTATCTCCCACATGAACAATGTCTTAATTCTATCTTTAATGTGATTTT
>NW_017732986.1:37302-54706 GCF_001890085.2 Hipposideros armiger | reverse complement strand
GACTGTCGGCAAGCCAGGAGAAGAGGTCTAACCAGGAACTAACTTTTCTGGTACCTGGATCTTGGACTTACAGCCCCCAGAACTTTGAAAAATAAATTTGTTATTTAAGCAGTATTTTGTTACGGCAGCCCAAGCCAACTGATACACATGGTTTTCAACAATCTAAGTAAATGATTGCCGTATTTCCACTCATTTTACTCTTTGTGGGCTGTCATCTACCTTTAAAGATTATTTCCAGCTTCACAGCTTCATTGCTAAAATGCTTTTATTTTATTCTCATGAAGTTTCTTAAAGACCTGGTTTTGGTATTTCTTATTAATTGGTCTTACGGAGTTGTGTTGACATTTTTTTCATATTGAAATTCTTCTTTTTAATTTTTGGTGTTTTGTTTTCTTTTCCCTTTCTCTCATGTATTCCTTAGAATACTTAGAAACACTGAAAGAATGAGACATGTCGTAATTACATTTTAACTTGGGAAAGAAAAACTAGGGAAACTGTAACCTGTGCTCAGCGTAGGAGGCAAACAGAAGGGTAGGAAACTGTAAATATGAAGCATGTTGGGGGCCAGGAAACTAAGGAAGAGGAAAGTACTGAAAAAAAGGATGGACACAAGAAACATGTTAAGTATACTGAAAACACATTTTATTTACTTCTCATTGTTCCCTTCTGGAAGAATTTGGGGTTGAATGCATTCCAAATAAAAAGTTACATAAAGAAGCCCTAAGAGCTGAGAAATTCTTGCATTTTTTCATCTTGGGAAAACAAACAAATGAAACAAAAACAAACAAACAAACAAAAGAATCAACCTCAACTTGTAAGACTTTTACTTTTGAAGCTATGAAGTTGATCACATTTCATGATTCCTAAGTAATGCAGTCTTTATTACTGGTTAAGTACTGAATGAATGAATTTATCTGATTTTCTTTTACTCAGCTATCACTTTAACAATGCAAACAGATACCCATGTTCAGTTGTTATTTATTGCAACACTGGAACTGCGTTTCTATGCTAGTTCCTCTCAGGACATCATTATTTGAATATTTTGTACTCACCTCAACTTAATAGTTAGTACTTTCTTCGTAATATTTTAAAGATTTCTTTAGGCTGATATTCTGTTATTACTTGAGCTAAGAATCTTTTCTTAATATTTTCTTATGTCTTCCACATGATAAGCAATTACCTGTTAGCTATGGATGATATGCTGAAAAGCTCAACTAGCATGTTATATGTGTTATTAGGTAAATAAAAATATTTGCAAAAAGCAATGTGATTATTTATATTTAGATGTGTTTCAGTTAAAGCACAGAGTCATGAAATACTCAAGTACCAATTTGAGTCAATATTATTCTAAGAAAAAAATATTTTCCTGAAACAATGGCAGTAGTTTTATGACCTTTTTCTGGGGAGGTTTATACATACAAAGAAAAAACATTACTTTGTTGATTGTGTGAAAACTGTCATAGTTACACCAAGGAGAAAATGGCTCACTTCTATTCCCCTGTAAAGAATCATAGAGCCTGATGTTCTGTTCAACTAAAGTACACATCTCTCAAAATATATTAAGCCAAAATTTAGTCTAACAAGGAAAAAAAACATTAAATATGTTTTCTTCACATATAAATATGTACACATATATTTGTATATGCATTGGTTTATATATATTTGTACACAACTATATACACATATGTATGCATATATATGCATGCAAAAGAAAAATAAAAAATTTGAAATTCCTTCAAAATAATGTAATTTCAAAAGGGCAATATTTTAACTGCTTTCAGAATTTATCACTGTGAATTAAAGTCATCTTTCATTCATGTGTTGTATTTTTCCCAAGATATTATCATAGCGATACATAACAACTAAAATCAATATTTTCAAATACATATACTAGATTGAGAAAAGTGCCATACCCAGAAGATAAAAACTGATGAAGTTCAGAGTTTGGAATTTAGCTATAAAAACATTAATAAACAAGTGCTTTCAAAAATCCTTTATATTGAAATAGATAGTCAGTTATTAGATGCCCAATGTATGCCAGATAGTGGAGATCTGACTTTAAGGAACTTAGAGTTTATAGGCTAAGCAGACACATACCTCTAAACTATCTAAATAAAGCATTACCAGTATTAGTAGTGGAGTGTAATCAGGTTGCTATGATAACACTTAGGAAGAGCATCCATCTCTGAAAATGGGTAGAAGTGGTCAAGGAAGTGCCTCTTAGGAAAGTCATCTGAGTTGGGTTTTTAATGGAGAACCAGGTAGTTAAACAAGTGTGTGCATGTCTACGAATGGGGTTCATGGTATGGTAGTAGAGGTAGGAAGGCTTGCCATATGCTCACAGAACTTCCTTTTTTAAACTATGTCACATTCTGCAGGAAGGCTAATAACTATGTGAAAGAAGGTTGTAACAAAGTACAATGCATGAAATGCTGAGAATGTAGTATAATATATAAGTATATGCTGTCATCATTCCAAAACCATTTAACATTATAATTAAATGTATGTTTTAAAAGTTTACTCTCATGAATTGTGAGGAATGGATAGAGGTGGGAAAAGATGTCACTGGAGTTAGGCAATTATCATGGGGTCCACTGCAAAAAAATGATAAGGCCTAATCTAAAGATAATGATAATATACATGGAAGGAAGAGATTTAGAACTGTTTACAGAAGCACATTCACAAAAGAAAGCTTGGTGACCCATGAAATAAGAAGACAATCATTGTTGAGGACTTCAAAGAGAAAATACATAGGCTCCATTTCTGGACATGGGATCATGACAAAATGACATTCTGCTTTTCACAGACCCTTCAGATAAAATGGATATTTATCATTTAAATAGACCTCTACATTTTAGGCATAGCCAATTTATCTGTCCAATTTTACATATATTTTAGCATATGTAGAGAATAACAAACATTAGCATGAATGTATGCTAGCATGAGATAAAATCTAATGGTCAGGACAAAATTCCATCTCTTATTTTTATAATAGATGAATATTATAAGTGACTACTCACTGAAATCAGATTATACAAGGTCTGACAATTATCTTGAACTCATCCTAGGAAAAGTGCTACATACCTCATTGCTGAATATCACTACGGTCACCTTCGAAGTACTCCCCTTGGGAAGCTATGCACCAATGCCGGTGCCTAGTCCACCCTTCAAAGCAATTTTGGAATTCTTTTTCAAGAATGGCCATCAGAGCTGTCATCATATTACCCTTGATGTCCTGAATGTCATCAAAATGTCTTCCTTTCAATAATTCCTTTATCTTTGGGTATAGAAAGAAGCCATTGGGGACCAGATCAGGTGAGTAGAGAGGGTGTTCCAATACAGTTATTTGTTTACTGGCTAAAAACTCCCTCACAGACAGTGCTGTGTGAGCTGATGCATTGTTGTGACGCAAGAGTCATGAATTGCTGGCCAAAAGCTCAGGTCGTTTTTGTCTAACTTTTTCATGCAGCCTTTTCAGCACTTCCATATAGTAAACTTGGTTAACTGTTTGTCCAGTTGGTACAAATTCATGATGAATAATCCCTCTGGTATCAAAAAAAGGTTAGTAACATCATTGCAACAAGCTCATGAACTTAATTGTCAGACCTTGTAGGTATTCATTGGGAATTAATATTCACCACTCTCTAAATTCTTACCATATATTCGCTATTTCTTATTCTTAGCCTTCTTTTAAAAATATTACAGCACTTATGCTGAATCCTAGCAAATTGGGAAGTTGTTTAATGGTTCGGAAAACCCCTACAGCTGGTTGAATTGAGAATAACACGCTCATTATTATTTATGACTCTATTTCCAGGTCTTTATAGGTCAGCTTATTGAATTCACTGAATATGCTACTTTTCCAGTTCAGCAAGGCCAATTTGCAGGCTACTTTGTGGTAGACATCCTCATAGAAATGGAAGAATGCCAATTTCTTTAAATATAAACACATCTAGAACACCCCTAATTTAAGATAATTTACTCTAATTGAAAATCCATTGTGTATTAATCTTTACGATTAAAAACTCCAAAATTTTAAAAAATGGAACCACCCAGAACAGTACTTCCCTAGATGTGTTCTGTAGATCAGTCTTTTCATGAGACTTTAAGAGCCATTACTTGAAATAAGTGTTTTTCAGAAAAGCCAACAATTCCATGAATTAGAATTGAGTTTCTTTATTAGGCGATTTGAGATACTTTATTGTGACAATCTGCACTGTGAAATTTCAAAAGAGGGATATGGCATAATGGGTATATAAACTTTTTTCTTTTTAACATGGAAAACTTTTATGATGAATACCTTCAAATAATATCTGTTAAGGGACAAAGTGTTGGGAAATGCTAATCTAGAGCAAATCATTGAAAATATTTCAGAGATCAAATGTAGAGATAATAAGAAGGCTGAATACCAACCATAGCATGTTTAAGTAATTCATAATTTCAGCATCAACATTTGTCATTTTAGCCAATGGAAAATATGGGATATTTTGACTTTTACAGATCACATATTTAATCCTATACATATGTGTAATGTCTATTTAATTGGCCCAAGTATTGAATAATATATATTGGGTTGTATGAAAAGTCATGACACATTTTTGCATTGAAAAACATAGAAAAAATATGTCATGATTTTTCTGACAACCCAATAATTCAGGCTGCCTGAATTACTAAAAACAAAACAAAACAAAACAAAAAACAGTAAACCATGGAATTGTGAGGGATTTGAATTTTATAGAAATACCACAATAAGAATATGTAGAAATATCATAGTATTAAAACACAGGTGGAGGGCCGGCCGAGTGGCTCAGTTGGTTAAGAGCTCACTCAAGAGTTTGAGCTCTGAGCAACAGCGGTTCGAATCCAGCCCGAGCTGAGCAGCCACTGAGCTGCCAACAGGTAGCAGGATGGCTCAGCTAAAAAAACAAACAAACAAACAAAACAAAACAAAACAAAAAAAAACACAGGTGGAAATTAAAAAATAATAATAATTAAAAAGTCTCCTTAAGGTAGTCTATAAAATACTTTTCATGTGAAATAACATTTTAAGTATTTTGAGTAAATAGCATATAACTTTTGATGGCCAACAGAGTTTGCCACCCCAAAATTGCATCTTTGGGGTATTGATTAATTTAAGCTGATTATTTTTAAGAAAAGAAAGAATCAGGATAAACCTTGACCTTCCCACTAACTGCCTAAAAGGAATCTAGGTAGAGGACCTGCTTCAGGAAGAGAGATATCATCATAAATAACTATAGTTTAATATAAACTAGTGTGTGACAGACAAGGAGGAACCTAGCAAGGCCCATTTGTTCAAAGTCCTCTCTGTGTCCCATTGTAAAAGATGGCCCAGCAAACATTTGCTTAGCAAACGTTTCCTTTTTTAGTTCCATGTGAATTGCCTTCCTGCTCTTTAAGCCCCAAACCACAACCCACACTGTCCCTTCTCCTTAACTCAAGATGGTATATAAGCCTTTACTATCCTATCTGTACTGGGTCTCATATTATTATGGAACCCCTGTATGTACATTTGTAATAAATTCAGTTATTTTTCTCCTGTTAATCTGTCTCATGTTAATTTGAATATTAGTCCAGCTAAGACTTAGAAAGGTAGGACAAAATGAATTTTTCCACCTCTACACTGTAAATATAGATTTAATGGTTATGAATTCTATAGTACAATACATGATAATTTAAAAATAAATTTATTAAAAAATTAATTAATAAAGATATTACCTTTAAATTTATCCTGTCTTCCATTTTTTATCTTCTGCTTTTCACTGACTAACTCTCCCACACTCAAAATCCTGAATTAAGTCAGTTATTGCAGCCTCTTGTCAAACCATGAAAATGGGAACTATATATATGTAGCCATGTCCTTTAAACTACACTGGAAAAGAGTTCAGTGATAGAATATCATTTATACAATATTTATTTTTAAAACTCCTTTTAATCAGCTGAAATACTTATGTTTTTAAATGTTCTTCAGAAGAAAAATATTTTGCTTTGAAATTAATAGTTAAGCTTGATTCTTTAAAAATCTATTGATTTTCATTATTCCATGTCAAAGAAAAATATATCCTTTAGTGAAAAAACAAATCCTTAGAGGTATATCTGAAATATTTTAAAGTATCACAAAAGCACTATTAGATTATAATTCTACAATTCATTTATAATCAAAGAAATAAAGAACATTTGTAATAATGATAAGAAAACTGATATGGTTTTGATGATCATATGAGTTTGAAAAAAATCACTAAATATTTTGCATATAGTTCCAAATATTTTGCATTAATTATTTTTCTATAATACTTGCCTTTGGGTAAATTAAGTGTCTCCATTTTCTCATGTGCAAACTATTCATGATATAAGGTTGACAATTAAGTTCGTGAACTTGTTGCAATGATGTTGCTAACCTTTTTTGATATCAGAGGGATTTTTCATTATGAATTTGTACCAACTGAACAGTTAACCAAGTTTACTATTTGGAAGTGCTGAAAAGGCTGCGTGTAAAAGTTAGACAGCCTGAACTTTTCATCAACAATTCATGGCTCTTGCATCACAACAATGCAGCAGCAGCTCACAAGGCACTGTCTGTGAGGGAGTGTTTAGCCAGTAACAAATGACTGTATTGGAATACCCTTGCTACTCACCTGAATTGGCCCCCAGTGACTTCTTCCTTTACCTGAAGAGAAAGGAAATATTGAAAGGAAGATGTTTTAATGACATTCAGGACATCAAGGGTAATACTACAACAGCTCTGATGGCCATTCCAGAAAAAGAGTTCCAAAATTGCTTTGAAGAGTGGATTAGACACTGGCGTTAGTGCACAGCTTCCCAAGGGGAGTGATTTGAAGGTGACCCTAGTGATATTCAGCAAAGAGGTATATAGCACTTTTTCTAGGATGAATTTGCAAGCTTAATTGTCTGACCTTGTATTTAAAAAGTCCAAATGGTATATATACCAATATAAATATGGTGATATCAATTTCAATTAAAGATGCAATAAAAACACATTTAAAGACAGTATTTATGTAGAGAAGTAAAAGATGTGGCTATATACAGAGGGTGCCAAACAAACATAAACATATTTTAAGAAAGGAAAATACTGTATTAAAATTGTAATACAATGAATGATGCTAGCATTCATTTGATTAACGCCATCTTTTGAGCAAGCATCATACTACACATTGCTCAATAATTCAACTTTGTTAAGTAATACATAGATAACATCTCTTAAAATGTGTACACAGTTTTTGTAACCCCCAGTATTTAATAAGATGATGGTTATAATGAACATTGAGAGACTCAGTAAATAACAATTATGTGATTATAAATTTCAAGGAAACCTTTATAGATAATTAAATATTATTAATTGTTCAGAAAAATATTTCCTTTGAATTACAATAAAATTAGTCTTTGTGGTTTAAATTGTCTAGCTTCCTACTTGAGATATAACCTGAAAAATGCAGCTGTTCAGTATCTGTGTTGTGACTTCTGTGGGTGTCATGATGACAGCTTATAATTCAACATGGGCTAAATATGAAGACATGAGTCAAAGATAATTTTTTGTTGTTCTTTTTATGAAACCTTATTCTTAGCGATGGAAGAAATTCTCATTTGAAGGTTCAGATTCCTAAATTTTATTTTACATGTATTAATGAATTATTCAATTAAAAATTACCTAAGGTAGTCTGCATTAATTCTCAGAGCCTCAATTTCTATCTGCAAAACATTAGGTGGCTGGTTTTGAAGGTCTGTTCAGCAATCAAAATGTGAGAAAGTAAGGTACATACACATTTCAGTATGGCATCATGTAATCATTCACATATTTTCCCTGGTAATTTTGAAAAAATAAATTCCAAGCTGATCTCAGTTGGCCTGATATGGAAGCTAACAGTGGGTAGAAAATTTTGGAGTAAACATAACTCCAAATTAACAAAGGTAAAAAAAAATCACACTGTTTCATAAATTATTGTTTGGAGCAAAAAAGAAGAAAAAAACAATGTACCCACTTAATGATTTAGAATTGATGATGTTAAGTGACAGAAGACTAACAAAAATTTCTTATAATAGCAAACTCTGAATTGTTTCATCAACTTAAAACTGATCATATAGAAAGTAAATCAACTTTCTTCCAATTTCTCAAGAGTATTGAATTGGAAACGTCAATGTATATGTGGGAAATATTAAATTAGTATGTGTGCCATTTATTTAAGTTAGAATATGAAATAGCATGATAAGTCAACACTAACAAGATTATTTTAGGATAATTTTCCTTTATATTTAAAAAAATTTGCTCCAATAAATTTTGATTACTTATACAAAATAGTGAATAAATATTTATCATTTTTAACATTATCAGTGTACCATTTGTCACATATTGAATATTATAAAAGTAACAAATTTATGATTTTGGGTGACCTATAGGTATTTTTCAGTTAATTACAATGAAAAAGAGTGCATGTGCCTGATTCTCTGGATAGTCGTCAATGTTCAGTTTCTCTTCTCTGGGGGGTGTTTTTTCTGTTTGTTTTCTGAGTCATTAAAATAATAAGCTGATTTGTCTGATACTCTTGGAAATTAAAATCACAGTAGTAGTTTCAATACGTGTGTGATAAAATTCAATTCACCTGTCGTTTCTTCACATATCTCTTAGTTTGATTCCTTTCCTCTTAGGAATGTTTTAAATTATGGAAGTTAATAAAGTAATTTTAAAGTTTAGTTTGTTAAGTCATAACATTTTTTTGTCATTTAAGAGTTGTGAATAATGACTATTAGGGAAAAAATGATTACAATGGAAGGGATCTAAATTTCACTAAAGACTATTTGATGAGCAAAAAGGGAGTTCTTCATATTGTTTTGTTTTCCTTTAGTATATTTTGAATGAATGAAAGATTCAAGAGAGGTTTGAGGCATTATGAAAATTATTTTTTCACATAGGGAGACATGTTTCTTAATTCTCTATAAAATTACCTATGTTACATAATTTTCAACAGGCGTCAATAGGTAGGAAATTAAAACCTGTTTTCACTCATAAAATGTTACTTACTGTTAGTAGGAATATTTCCATCTTCTCCTTGCCCTGATGTGGAAACTGAGGCCCAATGAAATAAGACTTTCCTGATCAAACCCTGAATTAACATCACAGTAACAAGTAGAATCCAAATAAACACACACAACCATTGTGTTATCAGCCAACCAAGCAGCCCCTCCACCACTGAGAGATTTTTAAGTTTCTTTCCTATAGAAATGTGAAGTATAGAAATGTTAAAAGTCTCCTCCCTAGTTTCTTCCTTTCTTAGCCCCTGGCTTTGATTACTTTTTTCATCAGTCTGTGAATCCTAGGCTAAAGATTGCTCCTAGCCTGAATCCTAGAATTCTCCTATTCCCTTGCTTCTTGATTGCTTTGTAAATCAGTTTCTTAACCCTAAACAATAGAGGTCTCCTACCCCTGCTTCAGATAACTACATGAAAGCCTGTGACTTCCTAATATCCCCCAGGCCAGTAAGCTAAATGCCAAACCCATTCTGGACCCAGACAACTGATGCCATCTCAGTGACATGCTGAATGGCCACAGGCTTCATGAGAGCTAACAAACTGATTAATTAAAATCTATTTTCCTCATTCAGGGACCTTGGGGATACAGATGACACACCAACAAGATTGCTGGTCACTACCAAAGAAGCCAGTGTGGTCTTCCAGATGGATCTCGGGACCCCTTCCTCTCATCTAAGATCAGCTGAGGTGAGAGTTCTGTGAATCCCCCAATAGGCAGGGAAAACTCTGCGCCCCTGCCCAGCAGGAAGCAGATACAGAAGAAAAGACTTCCTGTCCCTCAGCTTCCCATAGAAATTTTTTGGGGATCACATCTCTCAAGGGGAAGACTAGGTAGGCAGTTAGAGGCAGACATTGGGTCTCTGCATTCCTGCAGTCCCACAGAATGCATCCCAGGTGACTTCCCCTCTCCACCCCAAACTCCCCTTTGTATTGTAATTACCGTATTTCCCCATGTATAAGATGCTCCCATGTATAAGATGCACCTTAATTTTGGGGCCTAAAATTTGAAAAAAAAAATGTATTACATAAAGTTATTGAACTCAAATTTTATTAATCATAAAATTCATACAACTCCTCATCGCTGTAAAAACTCCCAACCATTAGCTTGTCCTCATCTGTGTCTGATGACGAATCACTGTCTTCATATATTGCCTCATCCTCAGTTCCATCTATGGAATTTGAAATCTACAACCACTGTATAAGACACACCCAATTTTTAGAACCCACATTTTTTGAAAAAGGGTGCATCTTATATATGGGGAAATACGGTAACTACCCTTGCAGGAAAACAAATGGGCACAAAATACCCAACTAGATCAGACCAGTCACTGCGCAGTACCTCTTGTCAATCACAGGTGCCAATCAAGTGATCCCACACACATAGGGGAACAGCCCATTCTAGAGAAAGGGGATAAAAAACGCCAAGTCCTGGGAAGTCCGCCCTGCTATTTTTGACCGCTTCTTCCCTTTTTGAACTCCTTCCTCCCTTTTTTGAGTCTTTGAGCCTCTCCTTTGCACATGGCCCGCTCCAAACTCTTTGGAATGTAATTTCTCCTTCTAATAATGGGCCCTTGAGCCATTCTCTACTGCTCCGGCCTAATTCTACTTCTTTGAAATGTACTATCTCTTCGAATAAACTACGTTTTCAGTTACTTTACTCCAGCATCTCATTCAATTCTTTGCTCAAGTTGCCAAGCACCTGGATTTTGTGCCGAGAGGGGCCCACTCTCTGACAACAATTATATCTGCTCACCTACCAACATTCGCACACACATATTTTTGCTTTTCACCTATTGACGCAGATCATTTTTCAATTGTCTTTTCTAAAGCCAATCTATCCACTTGTGCATGAAATCCCACCTACACTAGTACATTCAAAGAACATATCCCGACTAGTCTTCCCTCTCTCTTGCATCATCAAATTATCCTTCTCTCTGGATCCTACCTGTAAGTACACAAACATGCTTGACTGTTTATCAGTTTATTCACTCTCAGCTCCAAACATCATCCTTTTCCAACGTTTTATGAAACTGGACCTGGGGCCCTTATTGTTGTCCTTGCCTGCTGGCACGATGGTAAAGTTAACAGAGGGTGCTTCAGACACACTGTGAGAGGGAAGCTTTTGCTTCCTGGTTTCAGTGTGTCCCCTTGCCAGGCTCTGGCAGTGAGTGCCATTTCTTCAGTGCCCGCCTCTGCAGTGCATGTGGACAGCAGAACCGCACGCGTTCCGCAGAAGGTCCCTCAGGCGATTTTGGAGAAGGGTATCTCTGTTGGGACACCTAGAGGGAAGATTTTTAGTAAGTTTTGCCACTGCTGCACCATAGGGCCATCCAATGAGCCGTGAGGGTGTCCTCGTCAAGGAGGCTTGGGTCTCAGCTTTGGGGGCTGGCAGTGATGATGGCTGCTTCCTTGGGTGCTCTAGCTCAGCCCTATGGGTAGTAAGTAGCTGTTCCTTATACATGCTACAGTAAGTCCTCACTTAATGTTTGGACAGGTTCTGCAACTTTAACTGAAACTACATATAGCAAAACCAATTTTGCCATAGGCTTGTTGACATAAACAAGAGATCAGTTCCTGTGGCATCTCATCCCTGTTATAACAAAACATTATTGAAGGACCTGCTGTATTTCTATCTTCTTTAGAGTTCTCCTAACTTCTTACTCTCCAATCCTCCCTTACTCTAAATCTTTGTTAGAATTAATAATTTTTTATTTAAATATTCCAAGTTGAAATTTCAGTGTGCTTTTGTTTCTCCTCAATGGACCGAGGCTGATAAGCCCAGTCACCTACAGGCTAATTTTTCTGTTCAGTTTTGCAATTTTAAAGGGTCTATATATTTACTCTTTTAAATTCCAGTTTTATCAGGTTTGCTTTGCTGTGTTCCACAGAAACTAATCTTGTCAAAGTCGCTGCTGCCCTTCATGTTGTTAAATTCAAAAATCAATCGTTGGGCCATCATTCTATTTGACCTCAACAACATTTGGTACAGCTGATCACGCACCCCTCTATGATGGTTTATTCCCTGAAATCCCAGCACATCAAGCGCTGCAGGTTTTTATTCTATGTGAGTAGTTTTCCCATTTCAGTCACTAGGTTATTTCTTCTTTTTTTATCTCTAACACAATAATGATTCAGTGCCCCAGCACATCATTCTTAGTCTGTTTTCCTTACTTATTTACCTGTATTCACTTGTTTAGTGAAACATCTCATATAATGTCTTTAAGTTATGTCTATATGCCAACAGCTTCCTAATTTATACCTCCTGGCCATACCTCCACAACTCCTGAATGAAGCATTTAATGCTCATGCAATGTCTCCACTTAGAGGCCTCATAGAAATCTTAGTTGGGGCTCCACAACAGCACTCAAGCCAAAAAAAAATGTGGAATCTCTCTTTCTCTCATTCCTTCTTCTAACCAGCTCTACTCTAAACTATTTTAAAATGTATCTAGAGTGCAAACACTCCTCACAATCCTCATTGATACTGCCTCATTACTCTCATCTGAACTCTTAAATAAAATCTCTTAGCTCTAATATTGCTGTCACCTTATAACTGATTTTCATTTTCTACTTGTTTCCTTCCAATGTACTTTCAACATAGCAACTAGAGAGTACGTTTAATTTGTACATCAGATCAGACTCGCCTGTGCTCAGAACACTGCAATGGCTCCCATTACATTCCAAGAAAACGCCAGAGTTCTTACAATGGTTTACTAGACATTTAATGATTTGCATCCTCACCTTCTCTGAGTTCAAATACACTCCTTGGATCACTCTACTTTAGCCCCACAGGCTGCCATACTGTTCCTTAAAGAGTAACAAGCAAAAATATTGCCTAAAGATAGCAATGTGAACAATAAATAGATGCAGGAACATATATATTGTATCTATACCCCAAATACATTACTTATCAAAATAAAATAATAATTCTATAATTGGATCAATATAAATTTCTTCTACTAAGGCTTCGGCTTTGAGATTTACCCAAAGATTAAGATATCCTTAAGTCTAAGGATCCTATTTTAATCTCTAGATTTTGTCTCTATAGGTTCTACTTATTAAATATTAAAGTGGCTTCAAAAGTTAATTCACATTTCCCTAAATCCTAAATTAAAATCACCTGATAAGGTGTAATGATTTAAATCCCATTTGTTTTATTACTAAGGTTTCACAATTTTTCTTGGTCCTCTTGTAAATTATCGTATCCTATTTTAATTTTATCATCCTTATATAAAGCAGGCATGAATAAAAATTGAAACCCTCTTTAATGTTTAATTGAGAAAAGTAATTGTTCTTGCACTGTCTGGCCTCTTGGTGAATGCTAGTATATGCATATTATTTAATATGCACAAAAATGCTTATGAACTATTTTAATATTTAAATTCAATTTTCTTTTCTTCATGGAATGGACTTTGTTTTTTTTTTCCTTATTATGCCAGCAATGAAAATGAGACAATTTACTTGCAGCCAATTTATTTTTAAATATACCACTGACTTAGGTATTAGAGCTATTTTGATAAATGTGTGTTTTATCAATATGTCTAATAGAACAAAGAGATGGGACATTATAGCCCATTCACATTTTCCTTCTCATTGTCCATCAACAAAGGATTTTAAGTAAAGTCTAAATCAGTGTCCTCTGATCCCTCTTCATAATATTGTTCCTAGTGCCCACTGTTAGCTCCACAGTAATACACCACTATAGAACTTTCCCTATCAACAGATAGTTAAAATAAATGAAGCTAAATTTTCTAAGACCTAACATAAACTTTTCATTGGCTGATTCAGTAAAAACTTATTGAGTACTGACTATGCCAGGGGCTTTGTGAAAAAAGACCTTCAAGTCTGGTTTTCTAGAAAATATTGTTATGAGGAAAGAGATAGAAAGAAACTACGATAGTAGGTGAAAGTGCTAAGAACAGGACACATTTAAGGTGAGACAAATTTAATAAGAAAAATTTGGTCATGCTATGATAAGGGTGAGCATCTTCTGGGAAGTGGAGGACCAGAACAGGAGAGTGGAGGGGCAGTTCTATCCAACAGGTGGGAGTTTGTTATCACTGACATTGTTTAGAATTGCCAAGGTGGAGTAATGATAACAGCAGGCTGACTTTTAGTTCGTTTTATTATTGTCTTTAGTTATCCTTAGACTATGCCTCCCCCTTTATTGCTTTCCCCTGAGAAAACTGTTTCTATCAGCACCACCATTTCCTCTTGGCATGCTGCTGTTTCTACTCCCCAGAATCAGCTAGTACAAATGTCCTAGAGCAGAAATAAACCTGACTTGCTCAAGAAACATAGAGGATACCAGTGTGCCTGTAGCATTCTGAGAGCTGGTAGGAAATGGGGTCAGGGGAGTAGTTATGGGACAGTTGATATAGGGCCTTGCAGGAGCGGGGCATTAGGATTTCATCCTGAGGGCATACATCTTAAGTTTGAGTTGAATTGATTTATACTGCAAAAATTCTGTCGGGTTTCTAAATGAAAATTACTACAGTAGTTAATCATAAAAGTGAGAATAATAGGTGCGAAGCTATGTCAAAGGTGCAGAAGAAAGATGGTGATGGCTTCTTTTAGGATGTGTCTGTAGAGAGGTTAAAAAGAGAAGAACAGATTCAGGATATGGTTTAGAACATGGTCAAAAGGATTGGTCAAAGCATGGTCAAAGCATGAAGAATTAAAAATGATTCTAGGATTCAGACCTGAGAAACTAAATGGTTGGTTGTGTTTACTAAAATGAAGGGTGAGAGGGAGTCTTTGGACTTTGAAATTTTCTATTTTAGACATATGCAGTTTTGAATAGCTATTGCATATCCAATTGGAGATGTCAAGTAGCTAATTGGGTATGTGAACCTATCTTTCAGGAAAAGTTTAGGTCTAGAGATATAAATTCAGAATTTGTAATTGACTCCCATACAAAATGTTACAGTATGGAAGTAAATGCTATTCTCAATGCAGAAAACATGGTGTCCTGGGACATTGAGAGTAGAAAGAATTAGCAATGACAATTGAGTAAGAATGGGCAGATCAAATGTGTCAAATGCTGCTGAGAAGCCAACTAGGATGAAAACAAGTGATATGGGGGAAAATGACAGCATAGAGGATTTGGGTGATACTTATTAGTTTAAATGACTGATTTAGTGGGTTGAAGAGAGAACGATGATTATGAATAGGCAGATTTAATATCTATAAACAATAATTATATATTTTACTGGAAAGGGGATCAGGTAATTGGAGCCATTGGTAGAAAGGAATATGAGGAGTTTGTTTTGTTTTAATATGTCTAAAGCAACAAATCTTTGTAACTTAATTAGAATAATCCAATATGAAATAAAATTGATAATATGAAATATGGAAGGAGTTATTGCAGAAGAGATATTTCAGTGTCAAGAAAGATGCATTACAAGCCATGAGCAGTGGGATTAGCCCTTGATAAAAGCAGACACTTGTCATATTGCAGCAAAAATAAAGGCTTTCAGATTAGGTTCTAACTTCTCCTCTACTCTCTTTACTTGACCAAAGTGAGTGACGTGTATATATATGCATTTATACATAGGCACATTTTTTTTAACATAAAACTCTGTTTTTTTATAGGCTGTTAAAATAAAAAAGTTCTTGTGTATTTTTAATGCTGTAACTTGAACACTGAACATAATTGTGGGTTAAATGATCATGAATTTAAATAGTACTTAAGACAAATTTATAAGATTTTATAAGCATACATATATTGTCTATACATCTATGTTTTAAATCCACTGTCATTAAGGTTTTCTTTAGTGAAGAGTAATATTATTCCACAACTTTTAAAAAGAACTCTAGTTTTGTGGAGAAGACTATCTCTTTGATGATGGCCTGGTATAATCATTAATTAACAGCAAGCAAAGCAGAGAGAAAAGACAGAAAAAAACAAAATATAAAAGTAACAAAGACTGGCAATGGAATGTGTTAGTGTGCTGATTAATTCTTTTTGCCTTTTTCATTTGTAAGAGTCAAGGGTTTTTCTCTTGTAAATATAAGATACATTATACATAAACAGTGAATATTTATGCTGACAAACTTGAAGAACTGTTGGATTTATCAGGGAGTAGTTCACCTATGCTTGCTATGGAGAAGCAAACTCACACAAAACATATAAATTACTCAGGAGTGTAATCTACTTTGTATATCATACACTGTGATTTATGAATGCTCTTTTTACGTTGACTTGTTCTTTGTCACTTTGCTTGCTTTTCATTAGTTTTTTTTTTTTTTTTTTTATTGTGGCTATAATTTTATAGATTACTCAGGAGTGTAATCTACTTTGTATATCATACACTGTGATTTATGAATGCTCTTTTTACGTTGACTTGTTCTTTGTCACTTTGCTTGCTTTNTTTTTTTTTTTTTTTTTTAGTTGTGGCTATAATTTTATAGACAACAGAGTCTTTACATCACTGGTATCTGATCAATTGTCACATTTCAGTGGAGTAAAAGGTTGAAGAATGCTCCCTTCTCATTTTGCTATTACTACTATAAAAAATCATTTGGAATAAATTTATAGCAGCTTCACATAAAAAATCAATTATTGTAAAATAGAGCTAGTATCTGTTTCCTTAAGTTAAACTCTTGAGTCTCCTTGTTATTTTGTTATTTTTGTTATTAGATTAAACCATATTCCTCTAAACCTAGGCAATGTTTTATTGTCTGTTGAAAACTTGTTTTTTTATTTCACATTTTGTTACAGAAAATAAAGGCAAATGTCTATACACATAAATACGCACTACTATATATTATTGCTCTTAAGAGTCAGTAGGTGTACTTGTTAGATCATTGTCACAAATCTTTCCCTGTGTTGTCTAAGAAGAGATAAACACTACTAGTTCTAAGACATGAAGCAAAGTTTATCTGGACATCTCCAACCTTTTAAATAACCTGTGACTGTGATAAAACTGAATTTACCTGAAGACCTTTGGCTTGGTTATATACAGAATTGCATTGCCTTGATTTTTAGAGCAGCATTCTTCTTTCCAAACTAATCATTAAAAAAGCATACACCAAGTATTTGATAGTTATGTGTACTTTTAAATACATAAATAAATAAATATGTACCTATTACAAAGGCACATCCTATGAAACCAGCTAAAATCAGTGGAAACAATAGTTACAAGGGCCGGCCGAGTGGCGTGATGGTTAAGAACTGGTTTGGGACACCAGAGGGCCCTGGTTTGGATCCCACATATGAGGGCCAGTGACACTGCCCTCTCCAGCTAAGATGCTGAACGACAGCTCAACCTGGAGCTGGGCTGCCATGAATCGCTGGCAACGGCATAGGCTGCAGCCCCTGTGTCAGTGGGTTGCCATGGGCT
>NW_017732986.1:24987-36397 GCF_001890085.2 Hipposideros armiger | reverse complement strand
GCAGCCCAGCTCCAGGTTGAGCTGTCGTTCAGCATCTTAGCTGTGGAGGGCAGTGTCACTGGCCCTCATATGTGGGATCCGAACCGGGCCCCTCTGGCGTCCCAAGCCAGTTCTTAACCATCGCGCCACTCGGCCGGCCCTATTACAATTGTTTTGAAGAGCCACAATGAGCACCCATACTAGATGGTGAACTTAATCAATAAATATGTGTATTGTGATTGCTCCGCTGACTGGCTGTTCCCTCATCTCTCTAGCTCTCCTCCAGCCTCCCTATTCCATGAGACAAAACAATATTGAAATTAGGCCAATTAATAACCCTATGATGGCCTCTAAGTATTTAAATGTGGAAGAAAGAGTTGCACATCTCTATTTTAAATCAAAAGCTAGAAATGAATAAGCTTAGTCAGGAAGGCATGGCTAAAGCTGAGATGGGCTGAAAATGAGGCCTTTTACGCCAAACAGTTAGCCAAGTTATGAATGCAAAGGAAGAGTACTTGAAGGACATTAAATATGCTACTCCAGTGAACACACAAGTGATGTGAAAGCCAAAAAACTTTATTGATGACATAAGGAAAGTTTTAGTGATTTGGATAGAGGATCAAACCAGCCACGACATTCCCTTAAACCAAAGCCTAAACCAGTGAAGGCCTTAACTCTATTCCAGTCTATGAAGGCTGAGAGAGGTGAGGAAGCCACAGAAGTAAAGTTTGCAGCTAGGAGAGGTTGGTTCATAAGGTTTTAGGAAAGAAGCTGTTTTCATAACATAAAAACACAGGGTGAAGCATCAAGTGCTTATGTAGAAGCTAACATAATTCATGAAAGTGGCTACACTAAACAACAGATTTTCAGTGTTGGTGAAACAGCCTTATAATGGAAGAAGATGTCATCTAGAACTGATAGCTACAGAGAAGAAGTCAACGCCTGGTTTCAAAGTTTCAAAGGACAGGCTGACTCTCTTATTAGGGACTAATGCAGCTGGTGACTTTAAGTTGAAGCCAATGCTTATTTGGTGTTCTGAAAATCCTAGGGTCCTAAGAGTTATGCTAAATCTACTCTGCTCTATAAATGGAACAGAACCCAGATGACAGCACATCTGTTTGCAGCATGGTTTCTGAATATTTAAGACTGTTATTGAGTCCTACACTCAGAAAAAAAGATATATACCTTTCTAAATATCCCTGCTCATCGACAATACACCTGGTCACCCAAGAGCTCTGATGGAGATGTACAATAAGATTAATGCTTTTTTTCATGCCTGCTATCACAACATCCATTCTTTAACCCATGGATCAGAATAATTTTTTATGTAAACAATACATTTTGTAAGGTTATAGCTGACATAGATAGTGATTCATCTGATGGATCTGGGGAAAGTAAATTGAAAACCTTCTGGAAAGGATTCACCGTGCTATTAAGAACATTCATGGTTCATGGGAAGAGGTCAAAATATCAGATTATCAGGAGTTTGGAATTAGTTGATTCCAATTCTCCTGGATAACTTTGAGGGGCTTCTAGGCTTCAGTGGAGAAAGTAATTGCAGACATGGTGGAAATGTCTAGAGAAATAGAATTAGAAGTGGAGCCTGAAGATGTGTCTGACTTGCTGCAATCTACTTTTCATGGATGAGGAGTTCCTTCTTACAGATTAGCAAAAAAGTAGTTTCTTGAGATGGAATCAACTCCTAGTGAAGATGCTATGAAGACTGCTGAAATTACAAAATAGGATTTAGAATGTTACATAAACTTAGTTAATAAAGCAGCAGCATGGTTTGGGAGGATTGACTCCAATTCTGAAAGAAGTTCTACTGTGGGTAAAATGAAATCAAACAGGATCGCATGTTACAGGAAAACATTCATGAAAGGAAGAGTCAATTGATGCAGAAAACTTTATTATTATCTCATTTTTTAAAATTGCCATAGCCACCACAGTCTTCATCAACCACCACTCTGATCAGTCAGCAGCCATCAAAATCAAGGCAAGACCCACAAACAGGAAAAAGATTATGACTTCCTGAAGGCTCAGATGACAGTTAGCATTGTTTAGAAATAAAGCACTTTAAAATTAAGGTATATGAATTCCTTTTTTAGATATAATACTATTGCACATTAATAGGCTACAGTATCGCATATATATAACTTTTACATGTACCAGAGAACCAAAAATTTAGTGTGACTCACTTAATTGTGATAGTCCCTTTATTATAGTAGTCTGAAGCTGAACTCACAATATCTCTGAGGCATGCCTGTACATTCATAATTACTCTCAAAAATGAAATTTACATCATTTTTCCAATTTCTTAAAAAAATTATTACATTTATTGGGGTGTCATTGGTTATTAAAATTATATAGGTTTCAAATGTACATTTCTATAATACATAATCTATATATTGCGCTGTGTGTTCACCACATATTTTGTTGAAAATTTAAACATCTGGGTATTCAAGAAAAACATGGAAACTCTTATGCAAAATTCTATTCCTGACTTATTTAAAAAGATAATAGAAGTCATTCACCATTTCATACGCTATATCTCAATTATGTATTGCTTTCATTTTGCTTTTTCCTCTGGTCCTTTCTATAGCAAAATAAGTTGAATTCATTTTGATGTTAGCTATTACATTTTAATAGAAAATAAAAAAGACATCATTGCTTCTGAATCCTTTGGTATATCTTCTTCTCTTCTGAAGCTCATTTTCTCTACCACTGATGTCACTTAAAATCCACATTCAGTATCAAAATTTACATCTTCATTATATTTTCCATACCAGATTACCATAATTTATACTTCATAAAAGCATGTGTTTATTTGTAAACAATAAGAAGTGTTCAGAATAGATTTTTCTCTTGTGAACTTAAGAGAAAATTAAACACAGATACATATAATGTGCCTAGTAATAAAAAATATGAGGATGTATTATAGATTGTGAGAAATGATTGAACTAAAATCTGCCTAAGTCAAGTTGGTCAATTACTTCATGATAAGAGAAGACTATTACTATAATCTAAATTTATTCTGTGTCTCTAATCAATCTTTTAACATGTTTTCTTTGCTGTTGGAGTCTCTGCCATTGTCTTTATTTTTACTTTTTTATTTTTTATTTTTATTTTTTTATACTGGAGAAAAATCTCCATGCATTTGCTAAATAGAAACATAGAAGCTCATAGCAGTAAAATTATTTACAAGTTATTTAGTTTACCATTATCCTGAAAGCATGTATTTTCTCTTTCCATATATAATACTTTGGTTTTAAACAGTTCTAAATCATCTTTCTCTTTTCTACCCTTGCCTTGGTCATTTCATTCTTGTGTTTTCTTAACAATATTATAAGCTACTCACAACTGATCTTCTAAATATTGTTTTCTCACTCACCTATAAGCTATCTTTACATCTATAGAAATTATCTTAGAAAAACAAAAGCCAAATTCTTCTCTGGTTTCCTTAACAGTCCAAATACTATTTCCTTTTGAAAGTAACCCCTTACCTCACTAGAAAAATTTAGATTCTTCCTCCTTTAAATATTGTCAGTATTTCAAAATAGAATACTGTGTTTTGTTACATAACAATTAAATATTATATAATTATGAATTATAATATATAGTTACACACACATATAGTATACACCCACAAATCACTTAAAAGTTTTTAAAGACCAATACATTAAGCACTGTAAGAATTAAGAACAAAAGCTATATTGAATGTTTCCAGGATCAAGGAGAAAGTGTTTCCTGATCATAAAGACTTTTTCTTAAGGACCTTAACATGCTTAGCGGCTTTGGAAATTTGTGTAAAAAGTTGGAAAATCCTAGATTTTATAAAACTTTGTTAAATCCTAGATTCTGGGTAACCATTGACGTAAATATGAAGCCAACCCTGGAAATAAGAACTGCACTTATTTGCCCTCAGTGGAAATACACCCACATTAGTATCAGATATAACCAGAGTAAAATCAGAGTAAAAAATAGAAAGATGCTTATTGTGCTGATTCTCAATTACCTCATTTGTCAATTGATAATAATAGTATAGAAAGATATTATATAAATTAAGTGAGATAAAATGTTGTATATGTTTTGTAACTACAGAAAGAAAGAAATGCATATTAGTTCCTACTCTCCTGCTCTTCTTCCTTTCCCAGTATTTTTATGGGAACCTTCAAAATTGCTGTGTTCAGGACATTTTTATGATCTTCCAGTTTAGAGAGCAAGCAGATAAGTACACTCACAGCAGAAATACCTCTGTGACTGTTCATACCTGGCAAGCCCAGATTTGCAAGAAAACTGCATTTTCCACTAGCTCCATGATCTTTGAAACAGTTACTTAACCTCTTTAAATCTGTTTTTCCTTCTCTACAACATAATTAATAACCCCGGCCTTGTAGCTGTGTTTTTAAGATTAGAATTATTGTATGGAAAATTCTTATAATGCAGTAATTATTTAATATTTATTATGAAAGTAATAGCCCCTCCTATATCAGACAGTTTATGAAAAACAACAACAACAACAACATTTTACTCTTTCTTCCTGCACATTTGTTTGAAAGTACATATAAAATTATGTTTGTAATGCTCCCAATTTGAGAGAGAAGGGATGTAGAATAAATATATGCTATGTTTATGTTTATTGGATATTGTATGAGTTAACTTAGAAGCTTTTTACTAGTGAGTTACAGCAAACTAAAATAACATTTTCTAAAGTTAATAAACAGTGTTCCACTAAGCAAGGTAATGCAGCTAAACCAATAAGGACAAAAACGCCATGTGTAACTTGTAGCCTTACGTACAAATAAGCCAATCAATATGTGTGTCTGTTCTGATGTATGGCTTACAGGAGATGGACAGGTAGAAGTATCTTTCATTTTTGATGACAGAAGAGTGAGGGTATGACAGAAAGGCATATCATGAAAAGATGGGTCTCTAGGCGCATTCTTGGCCTTCTGTCGCATGTGTCCTATCACTTAGGATGATATTTTGAGCTCGATTTCAACTCCAAGCTCCCCAATTGAAATGGTGGGCAGCATCAAAGGGACCAATTGCCACAACATCTATCACTGACTAATGTCTATCTACCTATTGTTGGCTAAAAGTTATCATCGGCCATTTCTATCCTGAGAGAGAATCCCCAGGCTCTGAAGTATTTGACATCGGAACCTAGGGTAGAAGATTCAGAAAAATCCATTGCTTGGCTTCACATTTTTTTTTCAGTCACTTTAATACATGTTTCCCTTTCTTTTTAAGAGCCTAGTATTAAGATACGCTTATGTATTTGTTTAAGCAGTCCTCTCATAAATTCTTCCTCCCCGCTTTTACTCCTGTATTCATTTCAGCAGCTAAATGAAACACAATTATCTTATTTATAAAGCTTCATTTGTTTTCCCAATTTGGGCATAGTGGTGTTTTTGCCTTTCTTTTGTTTTTTTTAACTTTCCAATCTTAATATATGACCATACCTCTTACTTCTTTTTAATACATCATACTCATCTGCCCTTCTTTCCTGATGTCCAAATTCCCTATTATACATTTTTAGTAACATATGGATTAGTAAAAGTGTTTATGGTGGTTTGGATCCAAAAGAAGAACCAGGTAGATGTTATAGGCCCCCCATATCTCATATACAAACCTTATGCTTACACAACTTTATCATTTCAGAGGTGAGAGCTACCTTCAAGCTATTTTTGGATAGCCTAAGAAGCCAGTGACTCCAGGTTAACAATGCACAGGTAATTTTGTTAAATTACAAATTAGTTAAAACATAAGATTCCAAAGTGGGGAAACAATAGTACCCTTCTTCTTACAAGCTGAAGGAATTTTGGTAATTTTATCAATTAAACTGTGTCCCACATAACTCATCAATAAAATGAGGCAGTTGGTTCACCTGGTGTCTGGATTCTCTTTAGTGCCAATCATCAAGGATTCCATAATTTCAGTTGCTTAAATGCTGTTATTTCATAACTCTGTACCATTCAATAATATGTCTTATCCATCTACTTGGTGTTTGAAATTCCATGCATTGAACCTTAAAAATGCCACAGGTATGTAATAAGAGAGTGATGATGATGATAGATGATAGATAGATAGATGATAGATAGAAGGATAGATGGATAGATAGATGTCAACCTTTAAAATAGGAAAGCAGGAAATTAATAACTGCAACCTTTAAAAAATCTTCCAGATACTGAATTGAGATTAGGTACTTTACATATATTATCTAATTTGTTCCTCACAAACTTTGGTGTGGTTGTAGTAGTACAATTTTATGATATACATGAAGAAATTGAACATCAAAGAAATTGACATTCTCATGTCATATGAACATGGCAGAAATGGGTTTCAGACAAATGACCCATCACCCATCATTTTCCACCATCAAATTTAACTTAAAAAAAGTATATGATTAAAACTAAAAACAAAAATGTGAATAAATAATAATAAATGGGCTTTGATGTTCATTTTTTATAAATAAAACTTAGTTTGGAAAATGGTTGGACCCTCTGCCTTTAAGTGTGTGTGTGCTCAAGTGTGTGTGTGTTCACATATAACATATATACATATTAATTGGACATTACTATTTTAACAAATGGTTTATGGTTCTCATTTTTTAAAGTTATTATTATTATTTTACCTTTTGAAGTTACTTTTAATATAGGATTTTCAGTACATTTTAGGTATTAAAACACCATCACATGCAATTACCTGTGGTGGAAGCAGTGGCAGTCTTATGAAGGCGAGAAGCATACTTAAGTCATTGCATCTCCGCTGCGTGTCATACTTGACCCACATCATTAATGCATGAAAGATCGTTTCTTCATCAGGAACATTTACATCATCACTGGCCAGGAGTTTATGGAGCTCTTCGGCTGGAAGCAGTAAAAACTCTTGATTTCTCATAACTTCCATTATGTTTTCCTGCAAGGAGAAAACACCTTGACATAAATTTGGCTCCACTTTTATTTAGTTAGCAAAGCATTTCAGAAAGAAATGAGAAAGTAGTCAATAACCTTTGTTCTCATTATAACATAATCCTTCAAACTTAATCCTTCAGAAACTAGAAGCTGTTAAGATGAAAGCATTGTAATTGTAATTGAAGTGTAAATGTAACCGAGGCAGCACGGATCTTGTAATAACTGGGGGATTATGATGTTGAGCTTTGTTATGCAGGCAGAATGTACTAAGTGATTAAATGTTCAAGTTTCAAGTGTACTGCTATATAAGATTTGGTGAATATGAAAAGGGAAGCATTTTACATTTTTTTTTTAAGCTTGACAATATTCACATGAATCAGAAAGTGGGGGGAAAATACAGAGAGGAATAACTTAAGAGGCATCATTGTTTATTCAGAAGAGAAAAAACAGGACAGATTGTCCATAGAAGTCACCATAGTCTACATGTTCCACCCTTTTATTGTCTCCTATACCCCCCTCCTCTCATGACAATTTCTCTGACTTAATTCAGATTCCCGTGAATTTCCTCCAGATTGCTGCCTTAACCTTTTAATTTCCCTGCTTCACTCTACCTTTAACTTCTCTGTTGTACCCTCTCTAATAATGCGGACACAGTATTTCTAAAACATAAATGTGCTCATGGCATGCCTCTAGAGCAGCGGTTCTCAACCTGTGTGTCGCAACCCCTTTGGGGGTCGAAAAACCCTTTCACAGGGGTCTCCTAAGACCATCGGAAAACAAAAGATATTTACATTATGATTCATAACAGTAGCAAAATTACAGTTATAGAGTAGCACGAAAATCATTTTATGGTTGGGGGTCACCACAACATGAGGAACTGTGTTAAGGGGTTGTGGCATTAGGAAGGTTGAGAACCGCTGCTAAAGTTTTTGCTTGGTTTCCTTTTGTTTTGTCTCCCTTGTCTTTGGTTCAAATCTTTTGGTTAAGCAGGCTTGTTCTTCATGAACTGACCCCTTCCTGACTATAGAACTTCATTCCCTACCTTATTTGTATTCCAGGGGCAAAAGTTACCTACTCTTCTTTCAATTCACCATACTATTCGACATGTCTTCCCTCACTTGTTCTATCGCTTACCATGACTTTTATTCAAAAGAGAATGTCAGCTTTTACTTTCTTTCAGGTCATCTGTCATATTTAGTTACATTTAATTGGCATCAAAGAATAGCTCATTTCCTGGGCATAGCTTTGTCTCCGGTATCTTCTCTGTGACTAATAACAGTGCTGTGCAAATCATAGGTGTCCAATACCTGTTGACTGAATGAACTGAGTGTCCTGAGATTTAGTGCTACCCAATTTCTCTAAAGAGCTACAGTAAGGTAAAGATGTTTACAAACAATCTTTGAAAGATGTTTTGTTCATCTATTTTTCCAGCTATTTAAAAATCTATGCTTCTATTTCACTACATACAATATTGTTTAGTTAGACCATCAGTACATAGCAAGGGATACCATTAAAAAGCAGCCCCGTGAAACTCTTAGTGGTGTCTATTGTGAATATGTTGTTCAAGGCATATTTCATTATATTTTAGAGTGTCTTTTTTATGGTGACCCCTGGGAGAAATTTCTTTCAGGTTTTAGTAGCAGGAATAATTGCACTTCTTCTGAGTCAATAGGTTCACTTTCATCATGGGCACTGTAAATTATGAAATTCATCAGATTTATCTTTTTATGTGGCCACTAGAAAAGTTAGAGTCAAACTGAAATCTCACCGATAGGAAGGCTATATCATAGCCTTTTATAGTTTGATTGATTTTTCAGACAGCTCTGATAATATCTTCATTTAATATCACTATAGCTGCATTTCTCTTTTTTTATTGTTTTATTTCTTAATCTAATTTAGAGTATATTTTTATAATTTTGTATCTTTGTAAGCCATACTACACCTTTTGGGAAGAACCAATGTTGTTTGTAAACATTGCTATAAATAAACTGGAAAATTAGGAGCTAGTATCAGATATTACTGGATCTCACATTGCCCATATATTATGTTGTTGGTTGTTTTTCTTCATGTATTTTGGAGTTCTGAAATTCTCTTTGCTCTTTTCTCCATCAAGTCTCCTTTTAATGATAGCCTGTCTAATAGTTTCCTATGTTTTCTTGTCATATAGCTTACAGAAATTGTGTTACTTGTGCTATGTTTTATTCACTAAAGAAGAAACACCAGTGCATACTAGTTTCCTTACACTTCTGGGGCAAATTAGTTAACTCTGAGTTATCTGAGAAGATCAAGTAATGAAAGACATCGAAATGTTTTTGCCTGTTAACCTTTTGTACAATAACTGTATTTTAAGGTTATTCAATCATTTATTTTACATAGATTGATTGAATGTCTAGTGTACAGTCCTGGATAATTGTAGCGAGGAGAAAAAATGGATTTTTTTGTGGTAAGCATAAAAATCCTTACCACACACGGGACACCTGTAAACTGTGCAGTGCCTAGAAAACGACTGTCCTCAGATCGGTAAAAGCAGGTTTTTCAAATGGACCTAGAACATGAGGTAGGAGTGTAAATTAGAAATTGGGAAAGAGAAAGATATGGTACTCTGACTAGGGAAAACCATATAAATAAAGGCACATTAGCAGGTAACATGGTATAAAGTACCATATTTGGTACATCAACTAGATTGAGAATAAGTGCACAAAAAAATTGTGGGAAATAATATTGAAAGGATAATTTAGACCATATAATGGAATAAATTTACTCTTAAACTTTGACAGTCCCTCCATTAAATGGGAATATATGCATACATATATCTTTTACATGTAGATTGAAATATTTATCATAAAGAAATACTTTAGCACCAAATTTAAGTTGCCACTACATAAGACACAATAGTCTTTCTTAATTACATAAAGACTAAATTACATGATCTACTTTTGCTAATTCATAATACTTTAAAATAATTTTTAACTATAAAAAATGTATAGTTTTGTTTTATTCTAAATGGACAGAATTTTATAATTTTTGTTTAACTATTTTCTGAATTTGACATTAGCATATTTTCTAATATTCATTTCCTTTGTCCCTTAATTCTATTATTGTTTTTCCCTTATTTTATTTTTGGTAATATATCAAAATACAGTGTTTCATTTGAAATTTCATTAGAAATTCATTTTATACATAATTTTAAATGTTAGCTAATGATTAATGGCAACATCAGGTGAAGCAGAATATAAGTGTACCCCTTCAATTTTCACATTTTAGTTATTGGTTTAGTTTAAAATATAGATATTAAACTATAGTAAAATATTTTATTAGTGTTTTAATAACTTGAAGATAAACTTGAATAGTGTTCCCTTAATTGATGGCTGTTACCAAAGAAATATATTGTATACTATTCTGGTTAACTCAAGGAAACTGTGCTCTGAAAGTTACTGAGTTGAAACCTATGTCTCACCATCTTGCACTTTGGGACCAGTGTTCAGTTAGAGGAAACTCTCAATCACTGCTGTAAGCTTTAGATTGGGAAGACCACCACAGAATCTCTGGCTTGATTCCAAATCTACATAGGTTATGGAACTTATTAACTGTCCATTTCAAAAGTTATTAGTTAGGAAGATGAATTCTTAGGAAGTTCGTACCATCAAATAAATGAAACACTGAAAGGTGAACCTGGAAATTAGCTACATCCTCTGGTTGAGGCTTATTATATAAGTATGAAAAATGTACAGTTTTAATCTAAAGTCATAGAATTATAAAATTATAATTCTTTAAGCATCCTTTGCAAGCAAAGTTCTGAGAGTTCCTGATATATGCATAATTCTACTATTGTCAGGAGCAAGACTGAAACGTGCACCTCTTAACTTCTGAAGAGCAGCTCCCAACACTTCACATCCACTTGGAACCTCAGAATGTGATCTTATTTGGAAAAGGGTCGTTGCAGATATAATTAGTTAAGATCAGGTCACACTAGATTTGAGTGAGCTCCAATCCAATGACTGGTGTGCTTATTAGAAAGAGACCTGAAGAGACAGACATACAGTGAGGAGAACACCATGAAAACAGAGGTGACACAAAGGGGAGAAGACGATGCGAAGGTGGCGAGGCAAAGATAAGAGTCATGCTGCCACAAGCTAAAGAATACTGAAGATTTCCAGGAACCCGTGGAAGGTGGAAAAGGCAAGGAAGAATTCTTCCCTGGAACCTTCAACGAGAGCCTGGCCCTGCTCATATCTTGATTAGACTTGTAGCCTCTAGAACTGTAAAAGAATAAATTTCTGTTGTTTTAAGCTACCCAGTTTTTGGTATATTGTTATGGCAACCCTAAGAAACTAATAAAAAGCATATGGGAAATTTTAAAAATAACTATGTTAAAAACTGTCACATACACCTAAGAAAGTATGGCAATTATTCCCAATATTTTAGATGATAATGTATTTTATAGAATGATGCCTTTAAGAAATATTAGGTTTCTCATGACCCAAAGGAGTATCAGGGAGAGTAAAAAAGGGGTC
>NW_017732986.1:11087-24197 GCF_001890085.2 Hipposideros armiger | reverse complement strand
AAAAAAAAAAGAATATAGCCTCTTGTCCTTCTACGTTCCCAGGCCCACCAATCCTTTGGTTATTTTCCCCTCCTGGCTCTCCTCTGCCCATTGGTTTGGACTTACCTATCTTTCTTTGATCTATGCAACATGCATGCACCCTGATTCTTGAGCGCTCACCTGGACCTTGTTTCCACCTCTTTCTTGATCTACCTGGGTTCCATAATGTGGTTTGGCGATAAAGGGGAGTCAATAGATTATAATTGTTGGAGAGCTGGCCAGGATTTAGATCTCAATCCTGCTACTTACTGGCTGTGTGATTAGGAAGTCGGGTTCCTTATCTGTAAATGGGAGTAACAATAGTACCATCTTAAAGCACTGTTCTGAGTATTAAGTGCAAAGATTAAATTTACTGTTCTTAGAGAAGTATCTAACACATACCACATGTTAGATAAATGTTGGCCATTATCATTCTGCATCTGAGCCTACTCTTCACTTCCACATCCTTTGTCAGCTCTATTGTCTACATTCACATTTCTTTATCTTTTCTGTTTATTTTTTTTACTGATTATTTAGTCAACAAAACTTTATTGAGGTTTGTTGTTGTTTTTGTTTTGTATTTTTTGTTTGTTTGTTTTTTTCTATGCCTAGTATGTTCTTAATACTAGGAATACAGAAACAAAAATAGGAAAGGTTCTGGCCCCTAAGAGGCTCATTTTCTAATGAGGAGGACAATATGATGCTATAAGAAAAATATATATATACATTTTATGACAGGAGAGAAAACAATGGAGGATTTGATGGAGTCCGAGGTATGAGGATGAAAGTAGAATAAAGAAAGCCAAGGAGGAGTTTGAGTTAGGCGACGGACACCTTTTCTCTCCAGAATAACAATTCAGAAGATGAAGAATTGTTTCTCACAAATTTATACATTTGTAGAACACTAAAGAAATGTTGATGTCATCCGGCCCAGTTCTCATATCATTATCTAGCAGGGTATAAAATAGGAATTTCTGCAATCTCACATAATCTTAAATTGGAAATGATCTTTGAAGTCACTTAATTTAATGTGTACGTCACGTGCTTTTTCTATGTAGTGCTCACCCAGTGATGATTGTCTGTGATGGGAAACCTATTGCCTTATAAAAAAGGCTGTATCGTTGTTGAGAAGCTCTGTCAGAAAACTGTCCATTTTGATGTAAAATGTGACTTCGTGAAATTTTCTTACATAATTCTAGGACAAATCTATTTGTGTTCTATTCATCAGCTATCAAATATTGAAGATTAATGTTTTCTCCCTCATATCATGTCTTTTAAAAGCTAAAGAACTATCATTCTTTAATCTCTCTAAAGGACTTAATCTTCACAACCAGAAAAGGGTATAAGATACAATCTTTGCTGAATTTCCCCTGAAATACCTGAATTTTTTTCTCTTGCTCCTTCATAAATGAAAAGAAATAAAACAACAATAAACATTTTCACAGACTTAATACTGCTTATTTACATACAACTTTATATCTTTTCCAAATAAAGGCAGGAAAAGAAATAAAGCAATCACTGTATAAAAACATCATTTCCATCATATATATGTATATAGATACATGTATCTGCATAGGTAATTAATAGTATTCAAATAATAGAACAGGAAAAGGAGTGTTCAAAGAGCTATCAATGTAATGTATACAAGGAAACCATTTTTCTTGTCAATTTTGTCATCAATGCTTAGAAAATGACTATGGAATAGATTTTCTTTAAGTATTTGAGTTATATATCAGGCCCTCTCTTAATAATCATAGCATACAGTAAAGGCCACATGTGCTTTGGTAAATATACATATATATTTTTTTTTCCTGAGTTTTCTTCAGCTACAGTAAAACTACTTAGATGCAAATCTGCCAGACTAAAGTGAATGGCTGCAAGTTTTATTTATTAACTACTGAGTGTGGCTATTTCATTGGTAGCAATTCTCTCTTTTTTTCAAAATATTAGAGTATCAATTTAAAAAGAAGCACTTTCTAACAATTTCAAAACTTTGTCAGTGCCAAAAATAAGTTTTGATGGTCACCTTTCAAGATTATCATATGGGGGCTGACCAAGTGGCTCAGTTGGTTAAGAGTTAGCTTAAGAGCATGAGCTCTGAGCAACTGGGCCACCGGTTTGATTCCCACATAGGCCAGCAATACTGTGCCCAAGTTGAGCTGCTGCTGAGCTGCCAATAGGTGGCAGAATGGCTCAGCTGGTGAGAGCACGTGCTCCTAACAACAAGACTGTCTGTTCAATGGTGGGCTACATCCGCCCGCAACTAAGACTGAACTTGGCACCTTGAACTGAGCTGCCACCCAGATGGCTCAGTGGATAGAGTATGTGCTCTTAACAAGGTTGCCAGTTCGACTCCCACATGGGATGGTGGCTATGCTCACCTGCAACTAAGATTGTAACACAGCACCTTAAGCTTAAAGGTCATGAGCTGCCGACAGGTAGCCAGATGGTGACTGGCGCCCTCCACAACTAAGATTGAAGAACAACAACTCGGCCGGTCCCCTTCCCCAATTCCCCAACACTGTTCCCCTCCTTGTTGCTAAGGAGATAAGAGGACTTAGAAATTATGATGAAAATTAGGTTTTAGTAAAAAGGATTGGAAAAACCATCCCAATTCTAATACTTCCTAGACATGATTTCCCAGGCAAAGGCACTTAATGATTCCAAGATATCATCTCCTCACCTTGAAAAATGGGTTCTCTAATATCACTTAGCCTATAAACCTTTTTCTGATTTGCTTTCAAGCACAATTGAGACTAGAAGAAAATAATTCTTAAACTTTATGATGTTATACAAAGTATATGAAATTATTTTCAGGGGAGTCTTTGACCCTTGTAAAAATTTGGCTTGCTTCTGATATTGGAGATGTATCATTTAAAGTTTTAACATGCGATACACGTGATCTACTACTGCAGGAAAAGGGAGCATGTAGAAACCATTTCTAAACTTCTCTACCAAAAAGAAAAAAAAAAAAAGCCCAGTCAACTGAACAGTTCTACTTCCATTTTTTGGTTTAACAGAAAAGTAACTAACCATTCTCAAAGATGTTCATTGCTTTGTAAACTGTGTAACACTCTGTATCCGTAAGTTATTAGCCAAAGTAGTAGTACTGACTTTTACAATTATTAATATGAAGCACATTTAGTCTCTGGTAGAGCCTCATCCTACCTTGTCCCCCTCCTTTAGCTATTGCTCTGTATCAGCATTTGTCAGGTTTCTTCCAGGTATCTTACAAAAATCAGTGGGAATGGCAAAGTAAATTGGAAAAGTTAAGAGGAAAGTAAAAATCTCTGCACAATCTTTATGAAAGCCACATATCTGTGCCCCCTCACGGGAGAAATGGTATCATTGTCAATTAAATTATGAGACCATAGCACACTTGGACATTCAAAGCTGTTTCTTTTCATTGTAGCAAAGTGTCCAGGACACCAGATCACATAAACTGTTCCTCAAAGGAGCTACAATGCTTGATAAACGCGTAAAAATAATGATCCTCTACAGCTTTGCTAGAAAAAGAAAATTTTAACGCAAGACAATATTTCTGCCTTGCCTGCAAGGCAGAAGTCATGCAGAAATTTACTGTGAGAATCTACTTAGATGTGTAAGAATGTACATTTTATCAGGGTGTGAACATTCTGTACTTACAGAAAATGAAAAAAAAATTTCCCTTATTGTAACAGATAACGCTTTGTTTTTTCAGGACAAAAGAAGATTGTTTTGTCAACCTGTATTTAAATCGTCTTTTGTTCTTATGCTTATAAGTATAAACGATTCATCAGGAAAATCTGCTATATGCGTAACCTAAAATATTGAGATAGTTGGGGTCAAAAGCATGTGTAGGAAAAAAAAAGCAAAAAAAAGTCAGTATGGAAGTTGCTTACATAACCACATCAATTATTTTGCAGTAAAAAACAGCCTTCGCATTCTTTAACCAAGAGTATATTACAATTTTGCAATTTTAAGGTCTAAATGGTCTCTATAGAAGCATGTAAAATTTTAATTATAATTTTGCATTCATTTATTGCTTAATAAAATGATTCAGACTATTTCCTTTCTGGGGTGAACTAATTTACTAGTTGCTTATAACCAATGTTTTAAAATTACAGCACAGCATATACTCTTATATTTATCCTATGTTAAACTTTTTAAACAGCTGACAATTGTGATCACTGTAAAAAAATATCAAGTAAAAATTAGGGGGAAGCTATAAAAGTTCTTCCCAAGAAAACTGTAAAATTGAAATTGATGAAAGAGTACACTTTGTGTAAAAGAATAGGCATAAAGAAGGATAATCCTCTTAATAATTATACAAATATGTAATAAATTGACCTTTAGTTTGTCAAATAATGATTTAGTGCATGTTAATTTTTCTCTCAGCAAATAAAAGAACCATTAGCTACATTATAACATAAATGGTTACATGCAATGCATTAAATATGAAAGCCAGTGCCAAATATAACTTCCTGGAATAGCATTATATTTTATAAATAAGATGCAATAAAAAGAAACAAGGATTACTGTGAAAAAATAAAAGTGCATACCTCACAATAGCTATATACATTGACATCTCAGAGAGTTTCCATATGGAAATGGCTACTCATTATTTCTAAAAATATTCTAAATATACATTTTTCCACTTAATAAAGCTTTTAAATAACACTTTTTCTGATTAATGTAAAAAAATGCTATTTTTATGCATTTGTTTCCTAAGCTGCTATAACAAATCACAACAAATGCTGTGGCTTAAAAAAGCACCCATTTATTATCTCATAGTTCTGAAGGTCAGAATCCCAGGCAAAGGGTGGTTCTGCTGGTTTTCTGCTCCACGTTTCAGAAGGCCAAAATTAAAACATTGAGAAGCCTCCTTCATTTTTGGAGCCTTTGAGAGCGAGTCTGTTTTCAAGCATATTCAGGTTGTTAGAACAATTCAGCTCTACGTGTTGGGGGACTGAGGTCCCCATTTCCTTGCTGGCTATTGGCTTAAGGTTATTCTCAGCTTCCTGTATTGCTTAGCTTGTCCACTTCCTCCATCTTTAAATACAGCAAAGGTAGTTTGAATCCTCATGCTTCAAATCTCTCCTACCTCCCTTTCTGCCTCTTCTCCCCTATTTGCTATTCTGCCACATCTTTCCGGCTGACTCTTCGTCTTCCTCTTCTGCTTTTAGGTGCTCATGTCATCGCACTTGAATAATCCTAGATAATCACTCTGTCTTAAAGTTGATTAATTAGTCGCCTCAATTCCATCTGCAAAGTCACTTTACAGCAATACCTAGATTAGTGTTTGATTGAATAAACAAGGAATTTTGTCAGAGAGAAATCTTTAGAATTCTGCCTACCACAGTATGCCTGACTTTCAAGTTTATCAATTTTTCATGCTTGTAATTCAGAAACTTAGTGGGTAAAACCTAAGCAACACTGTCTGTCATTCAAAAATATCTTGAGTTCCTTGAGGGTAGGGGATGCCTCACCTCAGTAAGTTTTTAGTGTACTCACTAAATGTTTGAAGTATTTAGTGTATTTAGTGTTTTTAGTATGTTTACATCAGCGAGTGCCTAGTGTATTTAGATGCACGGTAAATATTAATTTGTGATTATTTTGTGGTTGTTTGTTACCTTAGACAGATTTACCGGTCATGGTCATAGCCCCTCCGTGTCTGGCTCATTTAATTCATGATGGGTATCCTATGCTTCTTGCTCATGCCATGAAGGTTCAAGACATGGAGTTGAGGAGTCAGCAGCTCCAGGAACAAATCTTGCTGATCCATAACTAGATTGCCTGGTGGCTAACCTGATGCCGTTCTGTGGGGGGAAATGGAATAGTGTAGAGCCAGGATCACTTTGGCATCTTGCTTGCACTGTCACAGGAAGTGACTCAAGGCTTGCTTGTCGCTGTCAGTTTGGCTCATTGGTCCAATTGAACACTGTAGCATCTGGTGACTTGACATTTGATATATAAGTCTCCCACAAACCCAATATTTGAAACTTTCATATGTAGGACACCAACAACAACTCTTAATCCTGTGACCACTCTTATATAGGCCTAGTTTATGCAGTAAAATGCAATTTGTATAAAAAGTTATATTTTATCAAACATTTTATACATAAAGGACCACATTTTTTTCTACTTGATATGCCCTAAAGCTCTTAATACCCAATGGTGAATTTAGATCTTTACTCAGTAGCTACTGTAGCTTTACTTTTATCACAAATTTAAATATATATATATATATTGAAACAAAATCGGTCATATTATTAGTTTGTAGCAATGCAGAATGTTTTGGTTGAACTATTACATCTACACATATTGTCATTGACCTTCTAGTAACTTTTATGGGATTCCACTAAAATTCCGACTAATACCTAGATTGACAGTAAAACAAAGCTAAAATTGTATTAAGAAAAATAATTTGATCTAGGAGTTTCTAACACTGGATAATGAGAAAGAGAGAGGTTGTAACCTATCATAGTATAGTAAATGAGAAATGCAATTTACATAGATTATAATAGCTAATCTCTACATATGAAGCCACTGACACTAATGACAGTTAAAGTGAGATGTCAAAGGTCCCATAATCATAAGGTATAGATAAATGAATTAAAATCTGTCTCTCATTTTAAAGAAAAAGGAAAGAGAGAAAAATATAACTAATAGGGAAAGCGTGGGATTCTGTCAATCGGAATAGGCATAAGGGGAGGCCAGCCTGAAAATCCTGAACCTTTCTCTCCTAGATTGCAGTAAAGGTCATTCTTCCTTGCTATAAAAACAAACAAACAAACAAACAAACAAAGTAAATACCATACTAAACATAAATATCAATTAACACCAAAGATGATTTGTTCACCTCAATTCCTTTCTTAACCAACAATCATTACTTCTAGACTAAATAACCGAGTCAAGCCTCAGTGCCATCTGGGTAAAGAAGTGAAAACTCTTTACTCAGGTGCAGGAAGAAATAAAAATTACATCAAAACAATTTCAGGATCTGGTTAATGGCATATTTCTAGGAAGAAATATGTGTTGGGATTGATGCTAAGGATGCTCAGCCAGGGTGGAGAAAATAAAAAATGATGATAAGATAATTTATTTATGTAGGCTGCTCATTCAATATTTGGGACTCAGCATACTGGCTAGGAGTCGGTTTTAATAGTGGATACAGATGCTACCCTGAAGCCTGGAAACACTTATGCCATAGAATAAATGAATTGAAGATGCGGAACTTCACTGGCATATTGTTGAGGAAGCCAACAGAAGTTAGAGGAAGGTGGAAATATTAGAATGAATTACTTTGACAAGACTGAAACTCCCTTCATTATATGCTCCTTGAGAAGGCGTAAAGAATGATGTCAAAGGGAACAGGTTTAGGAGTGGGAGGTGCTGCCATCTCCCTGGGGTCTAATATCACTGGCGATATTGACATTTCAGAATGGAAGAATGCAGATGACACCAGTTAATCATCAGAGACATGATGGGTATGATAGAAATACAGAGGAGGGAGACCTGAGTGGCATATAGATTGGCCAGATTTATACAAGTCTATGGAATTATCTTCAAGGATCTTGGGGTGAGATAGATGGGCTTCTACTCAGGGTATTCCTTTCTTTGAATAATAAGAAAGATGATATTAACCACTACAATGGCAAATTATAGTCCTTCATACAATTTCTAGATCAAAGTAGGCTTCCGACTCAGAATTTACTAATTCAAGGTAAAGGATGAAATCCCTTAGAAGTGTACCTCCACAAGTACCTAAAATAAATTTCCCTCTGATCCTTCCCTAAGTCACTGCAGCCTTTGCTAGGATAGATGTGCACTGAGAAAAGGAAACCTGACATCTCTGAGAAGGGGTTTGAGGTGACAATGAAATGCCATAATGGTTCTCTGGTTATAGTAGGACTGACAGAAAATGCACAATAAATGAAGTTTTGCTTCAGTGTGGATGCAGTGGTTCCATTGACCTTCTATGTGATTATAGTCTTAGATATAAATGTGTAATTGAGATATACAAGCACTCTCATTGATACTCTGGTGTGTTAGAACAGTGGTTCTCACACTTTCGTATGTATCAGAATCTCCTCAAGGCAGGGCTGGTTCATAATTTGTGAGTCACAATGCGAAGTGAAGATGCAGAGCCTCTTGGTCAAAGAACAAGAAATAAAGGCTGTTGAAGGAGCATATAAAGCTTGATCTTTCCTTCCCCAGTCTTGATTTTGATTTGTCATGGTGTTTTTAAATTTTCTATTTAACATCATTCTAAATAAAGAAAATTTAAAATTTTTAACTACTAGAATGAATTTTACTGTTCATCTTTATGTTGTGCAGTGCTAGTTTAAATGCCACTAGCAGAGAATTTAAGTCATATGCAGAATCACCAAAATTGCACAATTTGTATTTCGTAGCTCAACTCTAAAGGCTGCCTAGAGTTGGCCAAAAGAAATAAACACATTAGACTCAGAAAGGTTGGAAGGAGCAAGAGTGTATCCTTACAGGCATGGAGCCAGCCAGAGGTGGTGCTCCCAGGAGGGGAGACCCTCACTGTTGCCCAGGGGCATCTAGCTATTGATACGGCAAATACTGTTTTCCCAATTCTCATTAACAGGGAATTATCAGGAAAGAACAAAAGCAGTTTATCTTTATGTAACAAAACTTTTACAATCTCAATATATATATATAATATAACTATATTTTCTGTTATAGACTACAAACGCCTTGCCTGCCCTGACAGTCCACAGAGCACCAAAGGCATCCGGTCTATTGATCATATCATCATGCTAATTGGATTCAGTGAGTAGAAAGTGGCGTGTGTTCTAGATAACATAGTAGGACACATGTATGCCAGATGGTGAGGGATAAATCCCATGAGGTTTCAAGGATCTGCTGCATCTGTAGACTTTTCAATAATCTTATTGTCTGGAGTATGATTGGAGAGCAAGTTGTCTCATATACATCCAACCAGCAAAAATTAGGCACAAAATTTATGCAGTTCCTTTGAACTTTTGAGGCACATGGGAATACAATTCATTTATTTGTTGGGTGGTTCATCAGGCTATAAGTTTCTAATGGGACTAGAGTATGCAGGTTTACCTGCCATTTGTACCATATGACTAGCAATTCAGTTTGTTCTAGAAGTATCCATTGTGGATGCAAATTTTGAAAAGAGAGTTCTGTAGCAAGGCCATCTTCTGAAAACAAAATTTGCTCTCTGTCAGGAAAAAAAAAAAGCTCTTGGAATACTACTGGGCTCAAGTGATGCCTGAGTATCTTACCATGGAACATCCAGTGACTATAAAAATTGTTTTGGTGTCATTAAATCCATTGGGTAGTCATGTTAAGTAGGCATAACAAACATCCAGTTTGAAGTGGAATTTAACAATGAACTATTGCATTCAGACCAGGCTCAAACAGGTCTAAAAGGCACTAATAAGTACATGGCTTTTCCTCAACTCAAATGTCTGGCCTCAAGTAGAGTTCCATATAATAAGTTTATGGAAAAGGAGATAATCCAGTCCTATTTTAGAAAAGGATTGGCCTGATATACTGGTGGTAGGCAGCATGGTAATGAAAGGAAATCCTTCTCAACGGCAAAGCTATGAACAGTACACTTGGATACCCACTTTGTATGAAGAGAGAGACATGGTCTAAGCTTTACATGGACTTTGGAGCACTGACAAATTGAATGCGTGTAGCATCCATTACAGAGAAGGCTCTCAGCAATCAGGTACACAGAGTGACATGTGCCATGGACATCAGCTATCTTCTTCCATCAGCCATCTCAGTGTTTCTACAGTGGGTCCACAAAGAGATGGCCATGATAACAAGGATGGAGGCTATGGAATGGACTATAATATGAGTCCACCCCTCCAAGGGTGACCTAGCTATATCACTGCTATTTGCTAATAGGCCACAATTATTTGAGGGAAAACAAGCTAGCCAGCTGGTGGAAAGTGGATTACTTTAATCTTCTTCTACATTGCATGAAGCAGAACACTATTGTTTCTGAAATAAATACATATTCTAGATATAGGCTTGCCTTCTTTGCCCCTCAACATCACCCAATGGCCTAGAAAATTCCTGATCTATTGATGTAGCATGACTGACAAAATTTCCTTTGAAAAAGTAACCTACTTAATAGCAAAGGCAGTATAACAATGGGTTCATGAATATGAGATTCATTGTTCTTACCATATACTCCATCCCTATAAACATCTGGCCTGAATAATGGTGGAACAGCATGTTGATGGCTTGGATAAAGACAATTTTTGGGTACAGCACCACCTACAGTTAGGGTGTGGTCTTCCAAGGTACTGTATATGCATTGAATTAATGCTGATATTTAATTTTGCATCCCCAGTTGTTAGAATTCATAGGTTAGAGAAACAAGATGTAGACTTAGGATTAGCCTCTCTCACTATTACTCCCAGTAATTGACTTATGAATGTGTGCTCCACTTCTCCCAATTTTAGGATTGGTTGAGCAAGAGATTCTGGGTTCCAGTGGAGGGGGACACTCCTGCCAGCAGACAAAGCAGGAGCTTCCTTGCACTAGAATGTAGGACACTACCTGGTCAGACAGAGCTGGTTAACACAGCTTTCAAGAGAAAGAAACAATGCACAGTGGGACAAACTTTGACCCCTGAGAAACAGAAGACAAGATGTGTTGACAGATAACTCCTTTTCTTTTATTCCTTTGATAAGCAGATCTACATCATGGTGGTTCCACATGACCTGTTTGGAAGACATTTCTCATTATTAAACTACCAATCATGTTTTCTCTGTTAGCTGTGAGCAGCTCAGAAGTGCACTACCCTGAATTTGCTTTCCCTCTTTACTAGCCTGTTTTCCTTTCCCCCCTCCATTTTGAAACCCTGGAATTTCATATCCCAATTAAACCTTTGCCCATTAGCTTTGCTTTCGGTCCTATTTCCTAGGGAAAACCCAGATCTTCCCTTTTCAAAGTGAAGTAATTAAGCAGTAATCCAATTACCACCATACACACAAACAATAACTCCTGGAATGTTTCTATTTGTAAGATACTGTGCAAATAAACAGGTGAATAGAATGGAGATAATAACTTTAGAGTATTAATTACATGTGGAAACTTCTTTAGTTACTTTACAGTATGGTGTTTTTGTTCATATATTCTAATGCTTAATAGGACAGCAAAAAAATAATAATAAAAAAATTGCATCATCATTAGAAAAATATCAAAAGTAATATAAATAATATAAAAACAACTAATATTTAGTTTGCTAATAAAGGCACTTTACTCATATTACCTTATTTGATCTTTTTTGTGCACATATGTAATGAGACTTTCGGAGAGGAAATTTATCCAAGAATACACACCTAGATAAGTAGTTAATTTAAACATCAATTTGTATGTCTTTAAATTATTCTTTTTACACTTAACTTTATATCTTGAGATGGTTTATGTAATCAAGGGCTAAGGTAAGTAGATAAATTTCCATGAAAGATTTGACTAATAAACTTAATAAAGGAAGTGTTGCAGAGAATGTGAAAGACAAAAATGTGTATGGTGTAAGTATGGGACAATGACAATCCTGGTCAGGGAGTAAACAGATGAAATATTTTAGGATACCAAAAGCAAACAAAGTAGAATAACAAGAATGGAATCAGACACAAGTGACTTTAAATGCCATTCTAAATTTTCACACCAATTTGCAGTCTGGTTGCCAAATAAATTTATAACATTGGCAGAAATGGAGACATTCAGGGAAGACTTAACATTTGATAAAATACAATGAGTTTTACATCAGTCATTGCTTTTGAAGTGATTAGGCACAATACCTGGGAAATGTTTAACAGGAAATCAGAAATGTAAGTTGATGAAAAAGTATTGAACAGACAGGATCAGTCATTTTAATTGGTGGAGAGTTAAAGTCCTGTTTTTGGTTTGGCCAATATTGCTGATCTAAGGAAAATGAAGAAAAGAAGAAAGATATCGCTGAGACAGAGAAGGCAAATGAAAGAAAGTTTTCAGGAGAGTTTAATTAACAACTGAAAAATATAGAAAGTTCCAAGGAGAATGAAAACAGAAAAAGCCCATAGATTTGCCATCAGTATCCCTAAAGAGCACTTTCAGTCAAGTCGTGGGTATAGAAACCTGAGTGTAAGAATTTAAAGGCTGAATGGTGAATACAGTGTTAGCAGAAGCAAATTGCTCTTCGAACTACAGTGCTAAAAAGGAGAGAAGTCAATACCATAGTTTTACAATGATATTTATTTATTTTTTAAAGATGAGACTTTTCCACTTGACTGACTCCTCAATAATTATCCAAAAACCTGAAATACCTAATGTGCTCTAAATGTTTTTTTAGAATGAGTGAGTGTATGTTCTGAGCCTCTTGCAAAGTAGAAGGAGGATGATTAAGAAGAAACTGAATACAATCATGAGAAGAGAACACCAATGGGGTAAGGAAAAGGAGAAGAAAACGAATAGTTGTAAAACAAAATGATTCCTATTTAAGAATGATAGTGATAATTTTAACCAAAACTTTGAAAAACTAACATCAATATTTTAAAACAAATCCTTGGACTTTAGTTCTGTGAACTTATACTGGATACACATAGAATCCCCAAGGATGGAGGGTAAAGAAATATGAAAGTACACAGACAAACATAGAAATAAAATGGAGAGAGCAGCTATAATCCAAAGAACATGGTATAAAGAGAATGTACTCATAAATTATACATGAAAACATCCAGCTGAAGCAAGTGGGCTTGCATCACTGATCATGATCCTATATTTTTTCATGTTTGTTTAAAGAAATGCTTACTATATGCCCTATATATTTAAAAAGACATATTAGAAATTATCAGCAAATACCATTTTTAGTTTAGTTACAATAAAAGAAATTTAAACTACATAGTTTTATATTGCTCTCTAGAACAGAGGATTTTTTTGAAATTGAACACTAAAAAGTACCTTAGAAAAGATTTCTGAAATTATTTAATTTTCATTATTTTATGAGAAAGTGCATTTTGTCATAAATGCAAGTTTAGAGATTTAAACTTTGCTGAAAGTCAAGAAATATGAAAGTGGAAGGATTCCTGGCAAAGTTACCTTGTTTAAAAT
>NW_017732986.1:0-4708 GCF_001890085.2 Hipposideros armiger | reverse complement strand
CTGTTGGCAGCTCAGCAGCAGCTCAGCTCAGGAATCAAACCGGGGACCCTGTTGCTCAGAGCTCAAACTCTTGAGCTCTTAACCAACTGAGCCACTCGGCTGGCCCCTCAAACTTCAAATTTTGGAAGGTAATAAGTGGTTCCTAGGTTAACGTCATTTTAAAAGAAAATTAAGAAAGTTAATAAATGTTAAAATATTAAAGCATTTGTTCATTTGTAGTTCACAGTGTTATTTTAACAGGCATTTAGTCCGTACCCAGTAAACCAGTATATTAAAAGTGACATTCCTAAATCTATGTCAACATGAGAGATTAGGCAAAGTTAGTTCACACATATCAGAAAGGCAAAGGTGGTAAAATAATAACATAAAATTATCGTTGAATTAAAAAAATTAAGAAAGCTAAATTGATGAGTACTATACGAAGACACAAATGTGCCTTCTTGGGAGCTTATTTGTGTTTGTTTCGACATGTTTACAGAAAATATTAAATTTTACATAAATGTATGAGAACTTGAGCTTTTTACATTATGGAGATGTATACTGATATACCTTTTTATACCAACAATAGTCACATAGTCACAGAATAGACGGTAACAATGAATGTAAGTGATTCTTGTTAATTAATTTTTCATCCACAAATGTTCTTAAGAGAAAAAGAGAGGTCAGCAAACATATTTGTTTGTCCACATATTATCTCTGACACAAAACACCTCACAAACATTAATTCTATTCGGTATGTACTCATAAAGTAACGACTGCATATGAAATAAACAGGAACATTAACTATACAAATACATAAACAGCCATAAACGTTAACCCCGTCCCACTTCTGCATATTCATAAAGTAAATTTCTGCATAACAATTAATGATGCATGCTGTTTCAGCACCAACTTGCCAGATAATGAGGAAGCTTCTGCATATTAAAATGTAAATGATCTCACTGACCAAATAACAGGGTAAACATATTTCTTTTCCTTAAGAAAATCTAGCCAGTAAGAACTAAAACAGGGTTGCAATTGCAATAACATTTTTTCATGGAATAAATTAAAAACCTCTTGCTTCAGGAAAAAGAAACATTATCAAATACCTTACTAGATGTCTGACAAGGTTATCCAGCAGATCAAGCCACTCCTATTTTCTGCAACATGATTTATAATGCATGTGTCTTGTAGAAAGTCTTTTAATGCAGAGGCAACCCCTGTTCTTCCATGCAAGTGCAACAATAGGGATCCATTCAGCTGATCTCAGTTTTGTACAGCAATGGCTTAAGTGTTTCAAATAGGCATTTGCTACCTAATGTTCTCATATGTGGACCAAGAGTTGGCATAGTCTAATGAATCTCAGCTTATAATTATTTTTGAAACTATTTTATAGTGTTGCAAATGCATGCAACAAATCTCTTTTAAAGTTCTGTCCTCCCTATTTGATAAAATTTGGTCATTTCAAACTCAGTGTGAAAACAAGCCTCCAAATCCTAACCCTGTTCCTCCTCTCTCCTTTCATAAATATAGNATGTATCAGTATATATAGATTCACTATGGTTACCGAAGTTACAAATAAGTGTGCTATAATGGCAACTGAAATACCATGAGCAAAGCTGACCTTGACACTGCAAGTTTCAAAAACATCAAACATCTATGGTAATATCCTGAACAGAGATCTTTACAACCATCCTTCTTTACATGGTAGTTGCATGCTCCAAAAAAATTTCTAGGCATATTTAAATAATATAAAATATTAGTAATATTTTGATTATGTACATTTCACTTTTAGTTTCAGGTAATTCTGAATAGCTGTTTCACTTACACGAATGCTTGGCTAGATATTTAAAAGTCATGGGTAGAAATGGTCAGTTCTTCATTGTGCAGGACTAGCAATGTAGCTACAAAGTTTATTTCAATTTAGGTAATGCTCTGTGGCAAAAATTGGAGAAGACAGAGGAAATGGATGTAAATATGCTGATTAAATGAAATAGAGCATTCTTAAAGAATTATTTGGGTGCCTTGTAAGGAGACAGGGCTTTATGCTCTAGGGAATGGGGAATCAATTCACAGAATTCCTAGGTTTTTACATAAAAAGAAGATTATATTAGCAAGATATAGGATAGATTAGAATAAATTAAAATAAAGATGAGGAAAATTTGAAAGTATTTCAGAAAAAAAACTTTCATATTTGGAAGTTATTTGGATGGCAGGAGTGAAGAAGAGGGAGTAATATATTTCAACCATCAGTTTGTTAAGTTACTTTTCAGAAGGTGAAACCATTGTACGCAATGCTAGGAGTTGGAGTGAATTTGTTAGAGAACATAATTAGTTTAATTAGAACATACTAAATGTCAGTAATTGTATACAGAGCTTGACAAGCGAGCTCTAGAGCTCAGAAGTGAGGTCTCAATTTGAGATATGGTTTATGAATAATTATTAAAGCCATAGGCCATGGGTGTACTAAAAGAGAATATAGATTAGTAAGAGAAGAGGAGAGACCACAGTGCTGGGGTTGGGGCTTGGGTGGGGACAGAGTAGAGATTAGAGAGTAGCCGAGGAAAAATATCGAGAAACGTTTGCTGAGATTCAGGAGGAGGAGGGGCTGGATTAAAATATAAGTATTAGTTTTTAGTGTTGTAATCCAAGTCTGAACATGATGAAGAACTACTATGAAGAAGATTTGGCATAATCATTTGTTCCTTGACTAGTCATTTCTTTCTACAACCTGGTTCAATATTTCAGTCAGTCAATTCTACAAACTGGGCAATATAATAATTAAACAGTACCCTAAATTTAATAAGTGAGGAATATGAGAGAAAATGTGAAAAACACTTTCACTAAAATAAAAAAAAGGATTCTTTTGTTAACAAATAAAATGAAATATGTAATATTTAGAATTTATGAGTTATTAAATTGAATAACTTGTACAATTTTGCAAGGACCAAACATAATACCTACTATTTATATTAGGTGATTTAGACATCAATTTCCAAAATTATAGGGGATGTTGGTTTACATTATCTTTGCCTCTTTTGATAAAGGTTTAGCAGTATAATATTTGGTCATCGGAAAAGTCATGACGCATGTTTGTGACAGATGGCACTAGTTCATTTTTGGAAGGACTAGAGTCATTTGCATCTATGTTATTGCTATGTCATTTCAGAAGCTGACAGTTCTAGCTGCATTCTAAAAAACAATGAGCAATTTGGTTGAATTTTGAAGATTTTACAGCAAGTTGAAGATGGAAGACCAAACTGTGCATTTTTGCCCTATTTTACTGTTTTACTTCCATAAAGGGAAGAACGCNAAACAGTTAAAATTAGCTCTAAACTTATCTGGCCATCCAGGTTTGCCATTTGAGGAAAACCTAAGCACAGAGAGTGTAAGTAAATATTCCAAAATTATACAGCTTCTATGTGGTTGAGAAGGGCTTCAAAAAAGTTTCAATTCTGGCTCCAGAATTCATACTTTATCATTAAGCCACATCATCTCTCAGTATGGCTTAAATAAAATGCTGCTGAAATATATTGGGTTTGTATCAATTATCACGGTATGATTTTTTTTAATCTGGGGGGAAGATTTACCCCAAGTGGTTTGAAGTTAATCTGTTCTCTGTGGTGGCTCCCATAGCTGCATTTTCTGCAATAACTAGAGATAATAAAACTGACTATATTGTGGTTATTTGGCAAAAGAAATTGAGATAGCAATTACAACTGCTTTTCTTTCATCCTTTCCATTTTGAGTAAATTCAGTTTGTTCCCTACCTCTTAACCACATAGAGTGCACACAAACAATTATCTTGGTTGGTTCAATTCTAAGTTTGCATAGATGACATCCATCAGAAGTCTCCAGGAATTGGTGTTGCCTAATGCAACAGAATGTGAATATGATCTAAAGGCTGGTTTTTCAAGCATGATGTGCAGATCATGAGTTTATGTGCAGTAACAATGCTGATACTATGGCAATGTTATTTGCTTTCATTAATTTTAATCACTACCCTTTAATTTTGAACTCAGTTTTAAAAATCACAAGTAAAGGGCCAGCCAAGTGGCTCAGTTGTTTAAGAGTGTGAGCTCTGAGCAACAGGGTTGCCAGTTAGATTCCCACATGGGCCAGTGAGCTGCACCTGAGCTGAGCTGCCACTGAGCTGCCAACAGGTGGCAGGATGGCTCAGTTGGTGAGAACACATGCTCCTAACAACAAGGTTGCTGGTTCAACTACCGCATAGGATGGTGGGCTACTCCCACTCACAACTAAGATTGAACATGAGCCTTGAGCTGAGCTGCCCTGAGATGCCGACGGGTGGCTGGATGGCGACTGGACTTGGAGCTGAGCTAGCTTTGCCCTCCACAACTAAAACTGAAGGACAACAACTTGGCTGTTCCCCTTCCCCAATTCTCCAATAAAAAAATAAAAAAAATCTAAAAAAAAAAAAAATCACAAGTAAAGAAGAGTACCATGCACTGCAACATGGTGGTAATCTTTCCTCTTTTATACTATTCCTCAATTTATACTAATTGACCAAATACTTGGGCTTGTTAGATATAATTTATAGCTATTACTATTCACAAGTGGATATGGCAATTTCCCTCTTCCATTAACTTAAAAACATTTACTGATTATACACTCTGTGACAGGCCTTTATGTTAAATTGTGGATATTAAAAAGTAAGTAAGTCTGACTTTGTTTGGCTTAGCCTGTACAAAAATCTTAAATTCCTGCC
>NW_017732985.1:124948-128005 GCF_001890085.2 Hipposideros armiger | reverse complement strand
TGTCCCTAGACCTGAACCTAACACTCTCCCTACAACCACACCTAGAGCTGTCCTTCACCTGCACTCTGGTTCAAAGCTAATACTGGACCGACTCTTAATCCGAATTCTCACAGCGTCCTGAGTTTTCCAGCAACTCCTACTGCTCCTCCTGACCCTGATGCAGCACTGTCACTGAACTGTACCTTAAGCCTTACTATACCCCTACCTGTGCATATAACCCTTTGTAGGGACTTTTCATAAACCCTAGCTGGAGACCCAAATCCTAATCCGAACCCTGACCCCTAATATCCTCCTAAACGAATTGGTAACCCTGGCCCTCACCTGAACGCTAATCCTCTACTTGAAACTACCCCTACCACAGGCGCTCCTTCTAAACCTAGACCTTTCCCTAACGCTAGCCTAACACCGTCTCTCACACTACCCCTAGCCTCGTATTTGACCCGTATGGTAAACTGGTTTTCACCCTCAGGCAAAACCCTACATTCACACTGATACTAACACTGACTCACGGTGTTTCCCAAACTTACCCTAATACTGGGGCTATGGCTGAACCAAACTCAGTCCCTATTGCTCACCCTACCTGAAGCCTAACTGTAGAGTTGTTCATACCTAACCATGACTCCTCCGTAAACCTCTAGCGTTCCAGCGCCGTAACCCTAATTGTGTCCCTAACTGGTCCTCTCAACGTAATCCTGTCTCTAAGTTTAAGTGACCATAAAGCGGGCCCTGATCCTGTCTCGTGCGCTCATCCAAACACTGGCGCTTACTGTAAAGCGAACGGTTCCCCGAACCTTACCTCTCAATCTCTTTCCAACCACAAACTTATGCATGACCCTGTCCCTCAACCTCGTACTAATCCAGTGCATAGACTTGACCTTATCTGTGTTTCCCACCTGAAACTTCACCCGGCCTCCTTGCCGAAACATAACCTTCCACCTAACATTAAGTCAGCTCACCACGAACACTTCCTGACTCACCAGAAACTTCCCGTGAACCCTGTTCCTAAGAACACGCCTAATACTGTCCCTTAGCCTAAAGCGAAAGCTGCACATGTCCCTAGACCTGAACCTAACAGTCTCCCTACAACCACACCTAGCGCTGTCCTTCACCTGAACTCTGGTTCTAAACCTAACACTGGCCCGACTCCTAACTCGAATTCTCACAGGGTCCTGAGTTTTCCAGAAACTCCTAATGCTTCTCTTGGCCCTGACGCAGCACTGGCAATGGACTGTTCCCTATGCCTTACCCAACCACTACCCGTGAATATAACCGTATGTATGAACTTTTCTTAAACCCTAGCTGGAGCCCTAAATCCTTATCCTAACAGTGACCCCCAAAGTCCTCATAAACGAGTTGGTAAACCTGTCCCTCAGCTGAACTCTTATCCACTACCTGAAACTAACCCTACCACAGGCGCTCTTTGGAAACTTAGGCCTTTCCCTAACCCTAGCCTCACACCGTCTCTAAAACTACCCCTAGCCTCATATTTGACCCGTATGGTAAACTGGTGTTCACCCTCAGGCAAAACCCTACCTTCACGCTGATACTAACACAAACCTAATGGTGTTTCCCAACCTACCCTAAAACTGGGCCTATGGCTGAACTTAACGCAGTCCCAATCACTCACCCTATGTGAAGCCTAACTGTAGAGCTCTTCATAGACCTAACCCTGTCTCCTCCCTTAACCTCTAGCGTTCACGCAACCTAACCCTAACTGTGTCCCTAACTGGGCCTCTCAACGTAATTCTGTCCCTAACTGCAAGTGACCCTAAAGTTGGCCCTGAAACTGTCTCGGGCCCTCATCCAAACACTGGCTCTTACTCTAAGCAAACAGTTCCCCAAACCCTATCTTTCAAACTGTTTCCAACGGCAAATGTGTCCCTGATTCTCTCCCTCAACCTAGTCCTAACCGGTACATAGCCTTGACCTTACCTGTGGTTCCCACACGAAACCTCACCCTGTTACCTCGCCGAAACCTAACCCTGCACCTAACGTTAACACAGCCCACCACGAAGACTTGCTGACTCAGCAGAAACTTCCTGTGAACCCTGTTCCTAAGAACACCCTAACTGCACCTCAGCCTAAAGAGAAATCTGCACATGTCCCTAAAACTGAACCTAACACTCTCCCTACAACCACACCTAGAGCTTTCCTTCACCTGCACTCTGGTTCAAAGCTAATAGTGGCCCGACTCTTAATCTGAATTCAAACAGCGTCCTGAGTTTTCCAGTAACTCCTACTTCTCCTCCTGGCCCTGATGCAGCACTGGCACTGAACTGTACCCTAGCCATATCATACTCCTTCCCATGCATATAAACGTTTGTAGGAAATTTTAATAAATGTTAGCTGGAGAGCCAAGTCCTAATCCTAACACTGACCCCCAACGTCCTCCTAAACGAGTTGGTAAAGCTGGCCCTCACCTGAGCGCTAATCCTCTACCTGAAACTACACCTACCACAGGCGTTCCTTGGAAACTTAGGCCTTTCCCTAACCCTAGCCTCACACCGTTTCTAACACTACCCCAATCCTCATATTTGAACCGTATGGTAAACTGTTGTTCACTCTCACGCAAAACCCTACCTTCACGCTGATACTAACACTAACCTCACAGTGTTTCCAAACCTACCCTAAAACTGGACCTATGGCTGAACTTCACGCAGTCCCAATCGCTCACCCTACGTGAAACCTAACTGTAGAGCTGTTCATACACCTAAACCTGTCTCCGACCTGAACCTCTATCCTTCACGCAACCTAACCCTAACATTGTCCCTAACTGGGCCTCTCAACGTAATCCTGTCTCTCACTGAAAATGACCCTAATGTTGGCCATGAACATGACTCGAGCCCTCATCCAAACTCTGGCGGTTACTCTAAAGCGAACGGTTCCCCAAACCCTACCTTTCAATCTGTTTCCAACCGCAAATGTATCCCTGATCCTCTCCCTCAACCTAGTCCTAAGCCGGTACATAGCCTTGACCTTTCCTGTGTTTCCCACCCGAAACCTCACCCTGTTACCTCGCCGAAACCTAACCCTCCACCTAACGTTAACTCAGCCCAC
>NW_017732985.1:121697-122861 GCF_001890085.2 Hipposideros armiger | reverse complement strand
CCAGACTCCTAACCCGAATTTCACAGGGTCCTGAGTTTTCCACCAACTCCTAATGCTCTTCCTGACCCTGACGGGAGCCCTGGCACTGAACTTTTCCCTAAGCCTAACCCTACTCCTATCCCTAAATGTAATCGTACGTTTGAACTTTTCATAAACCCTAGCTAGAAACCCAAATCCTAATCCTAACACTGACTCCCAACCTCCTCCTAACCGAGTAGGTAAACCTGGCCCTCACCTGAACGCTCATCTTCTACCTGAAACTACCCAAAACACAGTTGCTCTTTTGAAACCTAAGCCTTTCCCTGACCCTTGCCTAACATCGTCTCTAACACTACCCCAAGCTTTGTATTTTACCATTATGGTAAACTGTTTTGTACCCTAACATAAAACCCTACCTTCACATGGTTACTAACACAAAAATTCACGATGTTTCTAAACGTCTCCCTAAGACTGTGCCTATTGCTGACCCGACGAAGTTCCTATCGCTCATGCTACCCCTCCACCCAACCTGAAGCCTAACTCTGTAGCTGTACTTAGACCTAAGCCTAACTCCTCCCTAAACCTATAACGTTTGCGCAACCTAATCCTAATTCTGTCCGTAACTTGCCCTCTCAACTAATCGTGTCTCTAACTGCAATTGACCCTAAAGCTGGCCCTGAACCTGTCTCAGACCCTCATCCAAACACTGACCCTTACTCTAAAGTGAACAGTTCCAGAGAACCTGCCTTTCAATCTATTTAGAACCGCAAACCTACCCCTAATCCTCTCGCTCAACCTAGTCCTAAGCCGGTCCATAGCCTTGACCTTAACTGTGTTTCCCACCTGAAACCTAGCCCTCCACCTAACGTTAACTCAGCCCAACACGAAAATTTCCTGACTAAGTAGAAACTTACCGTTAACCTTGTTCATAAGAACACCCCTAACACTGCTCCTCTCCCTAAAGTGAAAGCTGCACATATCCCCAGTCCTGAAACTAACACTCTCCCTAGAACCACACCTATAGCTGTCCTTCACCTGAACTGTGTTTCTAAAGCTAACACTGGCCCGACTCCTCACTCAAAATCTCACAGTGTCCTGAGTTTTCCACCAACTCCTAATGCTCTTCCTGACCGTGACGCCAGCCCTGTCCCTGAACTTTTCCCTAAGCATAACCCTGCCATTACT
>NW_017732985.1:118740-121348 GCF_001890085.2 Hipposideros armiger | reverse complement strand
ACCCTAACACTCACCCTACCTGAAGCCTAACTGTACAGCTCTTCATAGACTTAACACTAACTCCTCCCTAAACCTATAGGTTTCGTGCAACCTAACACTAATTCTGTACCTAACGTAGCATCTCAATGTACTCCTGTCTCTAACTGCAAGTGACCTTAAAGTGGGCCTTTAACTGTCTCGGGCCCTCATCCAAACACTGACACTTAATCTAAAGCATACAGTTGCCCGAACCCTACCTTTCAATCTGTTTCGTACCACAAACCTTTCCGTAATCGTCTCCCTCGACCTGTCAAAACCCTGTCCATAGCCTTGACCTTAACTGTGTTTCCCACCCAAAAACCAACCCTGTTTCCAAGCCACAACCGAACCCTCCACCTAACGTTAACTCAACCCAACACGAAAACTTCCTGACTAAGTAGAAACTTACCGTTAACCCTGTTCCTAAGAACACCCCTAACACTTCTCCTCTCCCTAAAGCAAAAGCTGCACATGTCCCCAGACCTGAAACTGACACTCTCCCTAAAACCACACCGATAGCTGTCCTTCACCTGAACTCTGTTTCTAATGCTAACACTGGCCCGACTCCTCACCCGAAATCTCACAGGGTCCTGAGTTTTCCCCCAACACCTAATGCTCTTCCTGACCCTGACGGTAGCCCCAGCACTGAACTTTTCCCTAAGCCTAACCCTACTACTAACCCTAAATGTAACCGTACATATGAACTTTTCATAAACTTTAGCTAGAAACCCATATCCTAATACTAACACTGACCCACAACCTCCTCCTAAACGGGTAGGTAAACCTGGTCCTCACCTGAACGCTAACCCTCTACCTGAAACTACCTCTACCAGAGTCGCTATTTTGATACCTAAGCCTTTCCCTAACCCTAGCCTAACACCATCACTAACACTACCTCTAGCCTCGTATTTAACCCTTATGATAAACTGGTTTTCACCCTAACACAAAACCCTTCCTTCAAGTTTAACTAACACTAACCTTCACGGTGTTTCTAAACCTCACCCTAAAACTGTGCATTTCGGAGACTCTAACGAAGTCCCTATCAGTCACCCTACCCCTCACCTTATCTGAAGCCTAACTGTACAGCTGTTCATAGACCTAACCCTAACTCCTCCCTGAACCTATTGCGTTCGCACAACCTAGCCTTAATTGTGTCCCTAACTTGGCCTCCCAACGTAATCATGTCTCTAACTGCAAGTGATCCTAAAGCTGGCCCTGAACCTGTCTTGGGCTCTCATCCAAACACCGACACAATCTAAAGTGAATGGTTGCCCGAACCCTAACTTTCAATCTGTTTCGTATCGCAAACCTTTCCATAATCCTATCCCTCCGCCTAGTCCAAACCCGGTCCGTAGCCTTGACCTTAACTGTGCTTCCCACCTGAAACCTAACCCTTTTTCCCAGCCAAAACCTGACCCTCCACCTAACGTTACCTCACCCCAACAGGAACACTTACTGACTAAGCAGAAACTTACCATTAACTCTGTTCCTAAGACTACCCCTCACCCTAAAGCGAAAGCTGCACATGTCCCTAGACCTGATCCTAACACTCTCCCTAGAAACACACCTATAGCTGTCCTTCACCTGAACTCTGTTTCTAAAGGTAACCCTGGCCCGACTCCTAACCCGAATTCACACAGGGTCTTGAGTCTTCCACCAACTCCTGATGCTCCCCCTGACCCTGACGCCAGCCCTTTCCCTGAGCTGTTCCCAAAGCCTGACCCTACCCCTACCCCTAAATGTAAACGGACTTATGAACCTTTCACTAACCCTAGCTGGAAATCCAAATCCCAATCCTAACCCTGACCCACAACCTCCTCCTAACAGAGTCGGTAAACATGGCCCTCACCTGAACGCTAATCCTCTACCTTAACTACCCCTACCATAGTCGCTCTTTTGAAACCTAAGCCTTTCCCTAACCCTTGCCTAATACCATCTCTAAAACTACCCTTAGCCTTGTGTTTCACCATTATGATAAACTGGTTTTCACCCTAACACAAAACCCTTCCTTCAAGCTTTACTAACACTAACCTTCATGGTGTTTCTAAACCTCACCCTAAAACTGTATCTCGCAGACCCTAACGCAGTCCCTAACGGTCACCCTACCCCTCACCTTACCTGAAGCCTAACTGTACAGCTGTTCATAGACCTAACCCTAACTCCTCCCTAAACCTATCGCGTTCACGCAACCTAACACTAATTGTGTCCCTAACTTGGCCTCTCAACCTAATCATGTCTCCAATTGCAAGTGACCCTAAAGCTGGACCTGAACCTGTCTTGGGCCCTCATCCAAATACTGACCCTTACTCTAAAGCTAACGCTTCCAGAAACCCTACCTTTCAATCTGTTTAGAACCGCAAACCTATGCCTAATCCTCTCCCTCAACCTAGTACTCACCCGTTTCATAGCCTTGACCATAACTGTGTTTCCTACCCGAAACCTAACCATTTCCCAGACGAAACCTAACCCTCTACCTAATGTTAACTCAGTCCAAAACGAACACTTCCTGACTATTAGAAACTTGCCGTTATCCCTGTTCCAGGAACACCCCTAACACTGCCCCTCACCCTAAAGCGAAAGCTGCACATGT
>NW_017732985.1:115546-117521 GCF_001890085.2 Hipposideros armiger | reverse complement strand
ACGAAGACTTCCTGAGTCAGCAGAAACTTCCGGTGTACCCTGTGCCTAAGAACACCCCTAACTGCACCTCAGCCTAAAGCGAAAGCTACACATGTCCCTAGGCCTGAACCTAACACTCTCCCTACAACCACACCTAGAGTTGTCCTTCACCTGTACTCTGGTTCAAAGCTAATACTGAACCGACTCTTAATCCGAATTTTCACAGCGTCCTGAGTTTTCCAGCAACTCCTACTGCTCCTCCTGGCCCTGACGCAGCACTGGCACTGAACTGTACCCTAAGCCTTACTATACCCCTAACTGTGCATATAAGCCTTTCTAGGGACTTTTCATAAACCCTAGCTGGAGACCCAAATCCTAATCTGAACACTGACCTCCAATATCTCCAATATTCTCCTTAACGAGTTGGTAACCCTGGCCCTCACGTGAACGCTAATCCTCTACCTGAAACTACCCCTACCACAGGCGCTCCTTCTAAACCTAGACCTTTCCCTAATGCTAGCCTAACACCCTCTCTAACACTATTCCAGCCTTGTATTTGACCCGTATGGTAAACTGGTTTTCACCCTCACGCAAAACCCTACATTCACACTGATACTAACACTAACTCACGGTGTTTCCCAAACTTACCCTAATACTGGGCCTGTGGCTGAACCAAACTCAGTCCCTATCTCTCACCCTACCTGAAGCCTAACTTTTGAGCTGTCCATACCTAACCATGACTCCTCCCTAAACCTCTAGCCTTTTAGCACCGTAACCCTAATTGTGTCCCTAACTGGGCCTCTCAACGTAATCCTGTCTCTAAGTTTAAGTGACCCTAAAGCGGGCCCTGAACCTGTCTCGGGCTCTTATCCAAACACTGGCGCTTACTCTAAAGCGAACGGTTCCCCGAACCTTACCTTTCAATCTGTTTCCAACCACAAACCTCTCCGTGATCCTCTTCCTCAACCTAGTCCTAAGCCGTTACATAGCCTTGACCTTACCTGTGTTTCCCACCGGAAACCTCACTCTGTTTCCTTGCCGAAACCTAACCCTCCACCTAACGTTATCTCTGCCCACCACGAACACTTCCTGACTCACTAGAAACTTCCCGAGAACCCTGTTCCTAAGAATACCCCTAATACTGCCCCTCAGCCTAACGCAAAAGCTGCACATGTCCCTAGACCTGATCCTAACACTTTCCCTGGAACCACACCTATAGCTGTCCTTCACTTGAACTCTGTTTCTAAAGCTAACACTTGCCCGACTTAACACAATACCCTTCCTTCAAGCTATACTAACACTAACCTTCACGAATTTTCTAAACCTCACCCTAAAACTGTGCATCTCGCAGACCCTAACGCAGTCCCTAACAGTCACCCTACCGCTCACCTTGCCTGAAGCCTAACAGTGCAGCTCTTGATAGACCTAACACTAACTCCTCCCTAAACCTTGAGTGTTCACGCAACCTAACACTAATTCTTTCCCTCACTTGGCTTCTAAACGTACTCCTGTCTCTAACTGCAAGTGATCTTAAAGCTGGCCCTGAACCTGTCTCAGGTCCGCTTCCAAACACTGACCCTTACTCTAAAGCTAACGCTTCCAGAAACCCTGCCTTTCAATCTGTTTTGAACCGCAAACGTATCCCTAATCCTCTCCCTCAACCTAGTACTAACCCGGTCCACAGCCTTCACCATAACTGTGTTTCCCACCCAAAACCTAACCGTTTCCCAGCCGAAACCTAACCCTCCACCTAACGTTAACTCAGCCAAACACGAACACTTCCTGACTATTAGAAACTTGCCATTATCCCTGTTCCAGGAACACCCCTAACACTGCCCCTCATCCTAAAGCGAAAGCTGCACATGTCCCTAGACCTGAAACTAACACTCTCCCTAGAACCACACCTATAGCTGTCCTTCACCTGAACTCTGTTTCTAAAGCTAACACTGGCCAGACTCCTAACCCGAATTTCACAGGGTCCTGAGTTTTCCACCAA
>NW_017732985.1:75907-112202 GCF_001890085.2 Hipposideros armiger | reverse complement strand
AGCCCTGGCACTGAACTTTTCCCTAAGCCTAACCCGACCCCAACCCCTGAATATAACCGTACGTATGAACTTTTCATAAACCCTATCTAGAAACCCAAATCCTAATCCTAACACTGACGCCGAACCTCCTCCTAAACGTGTAGGTAAACCTGGCCCTCACCTGAACGGTAATCCTCTACCTGAAACTACCCCAAACACAGTTACTCTTTTGAAACCTAAGCCTTTCCCTAACCCTAGCCTAACACCGTCTCTAACACTACCCCTAGCCTCGTATGTGACACTTATGGTAAAGTGGTTTCCACCCTAACATAAAACCCTACCTTCACGGTATGGCTAACACTAACCTTCACGCTGTTTCTAAACCTCACCCTAAAACTGTGCCTATCGCTGACCAGAACACAGTCCCTAGTGCTCACCCTACCTGAAGCCTAACTGTACAGCTCTTGATAGACCTAACACTAACTCCTCCCTAAACCTATAGCGTTCGCGCCACATAACACTATATCTGTCCCTAACTTGGCCTCTCAACGTACTCCTGTCTCTAACTGCAAGTGACCTTAAAGCTGGCCCTGAACCTGTCTCGGGCCCTCTTCCAAACACTGACCCTTACGCTAAAGCTAACAGTTCCAGAAACCCTACCTTTTAATCTGTTTTGAACCGCAAACCTATCCCTAATCCTCTCTCTCAACCTAGTACTAACCCAGTCCATAGCCTTGACCATAACTGTTTCCCACCCGAAACCTAACCGTTTCCCAGCCAAAACCTAATTCTGCACCTAACGTTAACTCAGCCCAGCACGAACACTTCCTCACTATTAGAAACTTGCTGTTAACTCTGTTCCTAAGGACACCCCTAACACTGCCCCTCACCCTAAAGCGAAAGCTGCACATGTCCCTAGACCTGAACCTAACACTCTCCCTAGAACCACACCTATTGCTGTCCTTCACGTGAACTCTGTTTCTAAAGCTAACACTGGCCCGACTCCTCACCCGAAATCTCACAGGGTCCAAGAGAAAACTTGGTGATTAGTCGTCAACCTCACGTACTTCAAATGAGAGCATAGAAGCTTACTGTACCAAGGTTAGTTATATTAGCTTCTTTCCATTGGGTTTCAGATTTATGACAGAATTCTTGTTTTGCTTTGATTAAATTTATTGGGGTGACATAGTTAGTAAAATCATATAGGATTCATTGTACATTTCCATAGCACATCATCTGTATATTGCATTGTGTGTTCACACCCAGAGTCAGTTCCCTTTCCATCATCATATATTTGACCCCCTTTTCTCTCTTCTACCTCTCCCTCTCCCGCCTTACCCATTAAATTGTAGTCTGTGTCTATGAGTTTTTGTTTCTTTGGTTCTTGGTCTTTGGTGAAATTCTGACTTGTTCCATTGACTAATGCACACTAAATAAGAGTCATAATTATGTGTGCTAACATATGTAGAAAGGAGATAGAAATTTAAAAATGTGTTCTAAGTCCTTGCATCTCTCATGTGTTAAGAGCTACTTACTGTTAACTATTTAATAAATGAAACTAAAGTGATACATTTAAAATTCTTGAAAAGCTGCCTTTAAATTCGATTTTAGAAATTAAATATCATTGCCTAATAACCCAATGCTATGCTTTGAGATGCTTTGGCTTACTTCTTAATTGGTTTTAGTTGTGAATGGTTCATAACAAATTAAAGTTTTGCTGCACCCCAGTTTTTCCTCCCCTAAGTGTAAGTGAATGATTGTCATTGAAATGCTTCATGACATATAGATGTTTATTATTTCAATGAAACTGAGATAAATCCTTTTTATGAATTTGGCAAACTTGTAACAAAAAACATTAATTTCTGTTTTTAAGTTAAAAATTGTCATCTTCTTAAATGAGAGTACATCCTTAATTTCCATTTCACTCATAGCAATTTCTATTTCAATGTTTTAAAATGTCTTGTGGGCCGGCCAAGTGGCTCAGTTGGTTAAGAGCTCACTCAAGAGTTTGAGTTTTGAGCAACAGGGTCTCCGGTTCAATTCACGGCCCGAACTGAGCTGCCAACAGGTGGCAGGATGGCTCAGCTAAAAAAAAGTCTTGCCTTGCAATTGTAGATTTTCTAAATAGGGTAATTAAGCAAATATTTGAATTTTTATAATGAAGTTCACTTATGTATATATGTCTTGACACCACTTGAATAATTGATGAGTAAGATGGCAATGCTAGGGAGTCTTTAAATAGCAACTTGCTTTCTTCGTGAGACATTGTTATGAAAAATACTCATTCTTGAATTCTTGAGCTGCAGGATTTCTGTTTGGTTCTTTTTAATCGTTTTCATCTCTTTGGTAAAGTACTCCTTCTGGTATTAATTTTACTCCTGAACTCATTGAACTGCCTTGTGAGTGTTCTTGTATCTCACTGAGATTCTTCATGACTACTGTTTTGATATCTCTGTCATATAGATCACAATCTTTTATGACTTTGACTTCGTTTCTGGAGAAGTGTCATTTTCTCTCAGTGTTACTGTGTTACCTTGCTTGTTCATGCTGCTGCTGGATGGCGTGTTCCTCTGCAGGCACAAATGAAGTAGTGAACACGTTCTTATTTAGGTACATTTGGTTTGAACAATTTTGCAGCTGGATAATTAGAGGTCTTTCTTTTGTTTTCCAGTAGATGGTGCAATAGTGAAGTTTCTGTTTTCTCCCACAGGTGCTACTTGAGTGTGGGAGGCCCAGGGGTGGGGGCTTAGGTGTGGGTGTGGGAGTCCAGGCCTGGGTGACCAGGGTGGTGGGTGTCACAGCTGTATCCAGGTTGCCAGGGTCTCTGGGCACCACTACCATAGGGGTCAGGTGGTAGCTTGGAAGTGGCCATTGGAGGGGAGCCTGTTTTGGGGCCCGCTGAGCTGCTACCTGGTTCCCTATGTCTACTGGTAGCACTGTGCTGTGGTCTGGAGGCTGGAGAAGTGTTTCTGCTGCTACTACTAGTCTTTCTGGTGGTGCCAGCACTGCTGCAATGGGGAAGGGGTCGGGATTCTTGGCGAGGCAGGAGAATGCTGCTGCCAACCCTCTTACCCTCCCCTAGGCTGTAATGTTTGGGGCTGCACCCCAAACCCTCCACCACTACTGTCTTTGCTGGGGCTTCAGGCTCAGCTTTCTCTTCTTGAAACAGCAGTGATGGGCATGTCCCTATCCTTGCCCCCATCCTGCCTCCCTTTCACATCCAGCACACCCTTCTTCCCTTTTACTGGTGTGTGATCTTTTAGGCATCCTAGTATGTTGAGCAGAGGAACCTTTGTTGGGTTATAGTTAGATGTCCCACTTGTTGTATATTTTAGAAGAGATAGAAAGGAATTGTCTCTCTTGCTGTGATCTGGACTTCACCCCCTAAAGTATCCATTTCAATCAATGCACAGTGGTTTGTGCTTTTGATGGTGCTTTATGGCCTTCTTTTTTTTTTTAAGATTTTTAAAAAATTTTTATTGGGGAATTGGGGGGATGGGAACAGTGCTGGGGAATTGGGGGAAGGGGAACAGACAAGTTGCTGCCGTTTTGTTCTTCAATCTAGTTGTGGAGGATGTTGCTTCACTGGCCCAAGTTGGCACCATCATTGCTCTCTTCTCTGGCAAGGCAGATCAGTCGCCGGCTTCTGGACGGCCCAAGTTGGCACCATCATTGCTCTCTTCTCTGGCAAGGCAGATCAGTCGCCGGCTTCTGGACGGCTGCTCACTGCGGCTGCTGGCCGCTCACGCTGGCTGCTGGCTACATACGGTAGCCCATGGCAACTCACTGCCACAGGGAGTGCAGCCTACGCCGTCGCCGGCGACTCATGGCAGCCCAGCTCCAGGTTGAGCTGTTGTTCAGCATCTTAGCTGTAGAGGGCAGTGTCACTGGCCCTCATATGTGGGATCCGAACCGGGGCCCTCTGGCATCCCAAGCGAATTCTTAACCATCGCGCCACTCGGCCGGCCCGCTTTATGGCCTTCTTAATGCAGAGAAAAATAGCATAGGCCTGTGCTAAATGAGGCTTCAAGTTTGTGTTTTCATTTGGCTTCCTCATAATAAATAATAGGAGAGGAAAGCCAAAGATTTTCAGAAAGCCCTTTGGCCAAATGGAGTCCACGTCCTTCAAAGCGGTGAAACTGGAGTACTGGGTACAAAAAGAAAGTGAATGTCAAATGTTTCTATAAATTGTTAAGCATGATGCACACTTAAATTGTTCTCATTAGTTGTCACCAGAGAAATCAGAAGATGAAAGAGTGTAAAGGCAGAAGCAATGCAAGCGAATATGCTTTTGGAAATTTTTCCTTTAATAAAATTTTGGTAGGAAAGAGGTGTTTAATGTTTAGTATTTCCTGATAAATTGAAAACAGCTTATGTTATACTCAATGCCATCATTCCAAGCAGACATTGTTCCCTTGGCATTGTCCCCTATCATGCATGGTTAGAAAGAGAAATGAAAAAGCACCACTCTGTCAAAATCCAGAGATAAGTCTCTCAAATCAGCACAGAACACAGATATAGTTGTGATGATGTGAGGTTGGACAGAAGTATGCTACATGGTAAAGAGAAACCTGTTTTGTGTATTAAATTTTGCTATAGATAACCCCCAACATGGATAATACCTATGTTGGTTGATATTTGCCAACCAAGTTTTATTCTGAGGAAAAGAAAAGTTCTTTTAAGGAAGAATTTCCTCAATTTGAGCTTGCTTTCTCTAACAAAAGATTTTCTCCTTCACGTTGCCTGTTCTGTGTTTAGAAATGTTTATGTTTTATAAATTGAGTGTATTGGCTGGTGTTAATAGGAGTTATGATATTAATCTGTTTCTTTATTTTTATTTGACTTTAAAGCTTATAATTGAGTTCAAAGGCTACCATTTTGTTTCTCATGCCTGCACATTATTGAGCTACATGAGAAAGTTTTACATATTAATTTTCTTGAATTATACTTAGTGATTCATGTAATTTTCCTGAATATGAGGAAGAAGCAGGCATAGAACTCTAGTCTCAGTAGCAAGACTTAAAGCCCCTTCCTGGCCCGCAGCTCATTGGTTATGTGACATCAGGAGATCTATAATCTCTGTGAGCCTTGGTTGCCTCTTATGTAAAATTAGGAATTTAGACTAAATCAGTGCATTTCAGACTTGAAAAATATTCTTTTTCTCAAAGAGTAGTCCTGTTATTTTAGAAAATTTTTGTATGATCCTCTACTATATAAAATAGAGATGAGTAGAGGTGCCTAGTAAAGGACATTTGGAGACACTGAAGCTGTGTGATCCCGTGGGTGTCCCCAAGTAAACCTGAGATTTCTACAGGACCTAGTCTGACAACTACGAGCTATGAGAAACCTCTCCTAGAAAAGCTTTGTAATCAGCTTTGAATTAAATTTGCTGATACATTCCTTACCTGTGTATAGTTTTCTTACCTTTCTATATTTTTGAAAAATGGAAAAGTATAAATATAATTGCTGATGTGTTCTCCTTATTAATGTTGGACTTTAAGCTACTTCCACCATCTGAACACAATCCTCACCTAGAAATAAACATAAAAGTCACAGAAGTAAGGCTGGCTGAGTGGCTCAGTTGGTTAAGAGCTTGCTCAAGAGTGCAAGCTCTGAGCAACAGAGTCACCAGTTCCCTTCACGGCCCGAGCTGAGCTGCCACTGAGCTGCCAACAGGTGGCAGAATGGCTCCGTTAAAAATAAATTGTCACGGAACTAAATATTTCGACAAAATTAGTAATGTTACATTGGTAGTTCCTTAATTCAAGTCGTGTAAAATTGTGATTTACATTTTATATAGTTGATTAGCGGTAACATAAAACTGGTTCATGAGAGACTCTCCCTTCATCTGGTATTGAGTTATTGATTTTACAAGGCCTGTCTAGTAATGTTGTTGTCACATTATTCATATTATAAGCCTTCTCTACCCAGCTATAGACCAAAAAAGTGTTGTGCAAATATTGGAAAACATGATGGCCAACAAATTTGTCTTCACACTTAAATTTGTAAAGGCATTGGATGTCATACCATCATTGTCACCACAGTGTCTATTAGGTTCTGGATATTATTATAAGCCCCATTTCAGGCATTTAGTGAGAGGATGCCTTTCAGAAGAAAGGTTTAAATAGGAACACTCTAAGCTGGGACACTTGTAATATAGTTTAAAATATTCCCACACATTTCATAATTAACTAGACAATAAACAACTCCTTCTGTATTTCAAAAATAAGGCCTGATTTCTAGAAAGTAAACAAAGTTACAATTAAATAATTATATATTCTTTTTGTTTTTTCTAATTCTACAAAGTCATGAATCAGAAACTAAATTTGAAAACTGATTCTTGGTAATACTTTCTTCAAGCAGATTTTTTGAAATCTTTGTGTCTTTGTGAATAAAGAAATGTTTCAGTCATAACACAGACAGCAAAATAGTTTTGGTTAGTGTTTCTGCCAGTAGAATTTCACATGATGTCACAATACCACTGTCATCATTTTATGTATTTAAGGTTCTATGCTGAAAAACTAGAACACAACTTAAGGTTAATATTTTAGAAGTGCAAGAATGGAAAGATCATTTTAAGGAAATGTCCATGAAAGTAAAAACAAACAAAATAATACTGATTGAACTTTTGTAAAGGGCAGTTTTTCTGAGGACTGCAAAGTAATTCAATGTACAATATAACTTGACTTGTTTAAACTTCTTTGTACCAATCAGATCAAATACCACCCTTCTGAAATTATTTATATTTAGTAGACCAATAGCAATTGTATTTTTGGTCAGATTAATCTAAATAGTATCACATATAGATGGTCTCTATTATCTAAAATCAAAATAAGTAGAAATTTATTTTATTTATGTGATTTTGTTTTTGTTTTTTTATTTATGCAATCCCCAAGTTAAGTCTAGTCTCTAAAAGTAATATTTATAAGCCACATTTCATAAGATACATCATTCCTACAATAAAGGCTCTTGTTTAACTTAAGTACTATAACTAAGATTTGATTTCTGTCAGAATGAGCAGGAGTTGCCAGAAAATGTTACTAGAGAACTACAAAAAGACGGTATGTTGCCAAAATGTATTAATTCAAGTTAGATATGGGTTTCTGGAATAAACTGTAAATAGCAAATGGCATCCCTTTCCATGTTCAGATGATAGATACTACATTAAATATTTTCATATGCATAGCAAATGAAAAAGATTAAAGCATAAACATTCATAATGAGTAATGCATTTTTTCCTGATTATTATGTTGCGTATGTTTTTAATATCTCAAAAGTCCATGTATCTCTTTATTTCTGGCTGTCCTCTTCCTTTCTTCTGTCATCCCTACAGAACTGTCCACCTGTACGTTGAAAAGTGGGCCTCATCAGCTTCTCATGTTTTTTCCAGTGATATGAGTCCAATAACCGAATTCATTTAGGGACACTTAGGCAATTACAGTTCACATAGCTGTCACCTGATGGGTGACATTTAAATCTCCAGTCATTGACCATGTCATTGGTTTACCATGTACCCTCAGGAGAAACTCCAAATTCCTTTGCATAGAATAAAAACACTCAAATCAATTTAACTCTTCCCAAATAATTCAGTCTTATGTCTTGGTACTAACCTTAGTCTGCCCCTTTGCTCTAGCATCTAGCTAAACTAGACTACTTCTCACTCCACGAGTGTTCTCCCCCACTCAAGCCTTTGCATCTGCTTCTTCCCTCTACCTGGCATCCTATGTCCTTGTCCTTCAGGTATCAACTTCCATATCAATTCTGCCAAAAAGACAACAATATTGACACAAAACAGGGATGTCCCTTCTGTGTGTTCCAATCATGGCCTGTTTTGTATTTGTATGGCATATGTGACTATGAATGGAAATTGCCTGTCATCTGTTCTTTCAGTTTATAGTAGATGATGGTTCAGGGGTGGACCTTGACATTTTCATCTTGTAACGTCAGTGCTTGTCATACTACCTTAGCATATGCTTGTTAAGTAAATGAATGAAGAATGAGCCAACAAGAAGCTCTGATACTTAGCCAAAATAGCAGTTAATTCATTGTGCAACCAAGGGCAAATTATATTGAATAGTGATCTATTGTATACTGTTGCCTCATATAGGTGTTTTTTTTTTTTTGAGCTGAGCCATCCTGCCACCTTTTGGCAGCTCAGCGGCAGCTCAGCTCGGGCTGGGCATCGAACCGCTGTTGCTCAGAACTCAAACTCTTTTTTTTTTTTTAAAGATTTTTATTGGGGAATTGGAGGGATGGTAACAAGCTGGGGAATTGGGGGAAGGGGACAGACAAGTTCCTGTCGTTTTTGTTCTTCAGTCTAGTTGTGGAGGACGTTGCTTCACTGGCCCAAGTTGACACCATCATTGCGCTCTTCCCGGGTGAGGCAGATCAGTCCCCGGCTTCTGGACAGCCGCTCACGGCGGCTGCTGGCCGCTCACGCTGGCTGCTGGCTACATACAGTAGCCCATGGCAATCCACTGCCACAGGGGCTGCAGCCTACGCCGTCGCCGGCAACTCACAGCAGCCCAGCTCCAGGTTGAGCTGTTGTTCAGCATCTTAGCTGTGGAGGGCAGTGTCACTGGCCCTCATATGTGGGATCCAAACCGGGGCCCTCTGGCGTCCCAAGCCAGTTCTTAACCACCACGCCACTCAGCCGGCCCTGAACTCAAACTCTTGCGTGAGCTCTTAACCAACTGAGCCACACGGCCGGCCCTCATATAGGTTTTTTCATTCTTTTTAACACTTATACTTAGTTGTATTTTAGATAAAGAACATAATTCTTACTTTTTCTTTCTAGCTGCTGGTGTATTTGAATCTGAATAAACACTTCCTCCAGTATATAGCGATGATCTAGTTAAAAATGCAAAACAAGAATATGTTATCTTTGAATAAAAAGTATATGATCTAAAATATAAATACTACAATTATATTTCCTGGACTGTTTATGTAACATTTTAATTGTATCCCAAAACATGTGAAATCCTTATTAAAGGAAAACATTTTTGTGTCATAAGAGTATAGGAAAATATACATAGTATTTTAAACGATTTTTCTTGGCATCTAACTAGCTTTGCAATGAAATAAAAAGGAATAGTATTGAGTTTACATACTAAAACTGCCCAAATATCATCTGTTTACACAACACCCAGACAACCAAGTTGTCATTAATACTTCAGCGGTGTTAACTGATAGCTTTTTTGTATTTTTCAGTTCTCATCACCATATATGAACCTAAAGATTTAGAGAAACATCATTTTGGTATCTGCTGCTATTGCTTTGAGCAATGTTTGGATGTATTACAATGGTTTGAGTGCCATAAAACTTGTTATATACAATTTTAAACACTCATTCATAAATCTGTCCTCATAGAGAAATAAGGATTTTCACCTTTTCTATTTATCGAGTGTTTTTATTTATTTTTTTTTTTGGAAGCAGTCTTCAAATTAGGGAAAAGCTCCAAGTTTTAACAAAAAACTTTTTTATCCTGAGTCATTTGATAGTAAATTGCTGACATTATTCCATCATCTCAAATTTCTTTATTTCTGATGAGACAGTACATTCCACTTAACTGTCCTAGCACCTTCACAATTGGAAAGTTAACACTACATTCTATGATTTAATCATCGTTGTTTTTTTTTAGCTGAGCCATCCTACCACCTGTTGGCAGCTCAGCGGCTGCTTGGGCTGGGACTTGAACCGCTGTTGCTCAGAGCTCAAACTCTTGAGTGAGCTCTTAACCAACTGAGACACTCGGCCAGCCCCTCATCCTATTCTTTTTATAGCACTAAGTTCCTGTTCACATCCATAGATTGCATTTAATTGTGATGTCTCTTCATTTCCTGAGTCTGAAATAGATCCCAGTTTTTCTCTGACTTTCATGACCTTGAATCTTTTGAAAAGTATATTCTAGTACTGTAGAATGTTCTTCCATGTGGAATTTTGTAATGTTTCATTATGATAAGATTCCAATCATACATCTTTCACAAGGGCATCCCAAAAGTGGTCCCCTGTTCTCTTCTCATTGCATGATATTTTTATTCTATCATCTTTCTTGCATCAATAAATACATCAAACCAAACGAAACAAGCAAACTGGGAGAGAGAAAGGAAAACTTATTATCTTGGTGCCTAAATGGCCCCAGATTTGGCCAGTGGTTGCCATTTCAAGTTCCCTTCATGTCTTTTGATCTGTCCCCGTTAGTATTTGAGCACTTCCTTACTCTCTGGACGTGATGCTCCAAGATCATCTTGTGGTTTTCTGCACCAGCCCTGAAATCAGCCATTTTTCATAGAAGCCCTGAATCTTCTTAGGGGAGGGTGACATCGGGAAACCAAGGTCTGGGCACTAGTTGTGCTCAGTGTACATATTGCTATCTGGTTGTCATTGCTCATGGGCTCCTTCAGTGAACAACAGGGATTTGTGTGTGGATGTGTAATTAGTCTACAGTTCTATAGACTCTGGGACTACCATCTATGGTTCTATAGAACTATTGGTCTATGGTTCTCTATTAAATATATTGAAAACCATGAATTCTTACTAATTCTTCCAATTCCAATCAAAATCCACATGGATCATTTTAGGTTTCCCTTCACTATTTGTTACCTCCTTGTTCTGTCAGGATGCTGGTTCCCATCATCAATATCTGTAGTTACCCATCCAATCTCCTTCTATAGAGCCAGGCTCTGTTGTCCCTGTCCCCATGTGCAGGCCCTCCTCAATGTGCTTGGATTCCAACACCCCACATTGGGTCGTCTCCACTGTTGACCCCACTGCTGTCCCACCCCGTGTATGTCCTCTTCACCACATCCTCTCAGATTCCCTGTGCTGGGTCCCCTCTTCTTTAGGTGACCCCCTGTCAGGCTCTGAAAACCCATCTGGGCTGTCCCTGTGATCCAGTGTGGATGCCTCCTGACCCTGCTCAGCCTCTGCTCTTCGCCTTTCAGGGATGCTCAGCCTTGACCTCCTACACTGTGCAGGGGGTTCTCCCATAGCTATGCTTTCCTCTCCCATCCAGGGTCCCACACCTCACTCTGAACCCCACAGCTCCCTGTTTTTGTCCCCATGCTTATGGACTGAAATGTTGCGGAAGAGAAAGAAGAAAGGGGGAAGGAAGGGCTCTATGTATTTTCTATAATCCACTTGTCAAGTTCTAAAAATAGAAAGCAAGGATTTGATGGTAATGCATTCAGTCTATGAAGAAACTGAAGAAAAGACATTTATAATATTGAGTTTTCCAAATTATTGATATTTTAATAGTCTGATTGACTCTCAGTGTTTAAAATATTTCCAATAGTGGTGTAACATATATTTTTTATATTATTCCCAGTTATTTTGTACTTTTCATTATAAATGTTATTATAAAAATTTTATTTTTTGCTTATTGCCAACTTATACAAATAAAATTGACATTGTGCATTTTGAGCTTGGATTCAGCTATGATGCTAAGATCTCATAGTTTTTCTTGATTGTTTTATTTGCAGGTTCTTTCAGATTTCTACATGTACAGACATATAACCTATGAATACTGACGATTTTGTTTCTTTCCAGTTCCTAGAGTTTTGGGGTTTTTTCTTCCTTACTGCAAACATGTGGTTGAATAGAAGTGGGGATACTTGGTATATAGGTCTTGTTGAAATTGTAAAGGAGAAACAGACTATCTTTCTATAATTATGTCAATAGTGGCACTTTAAAAAAGAGTTGTCCTTTATTAATGTATTAGTTTTCCATTGCTATATAACAGATCACTTCTAACGAAGCACCTTAAAACCACCCACATTTATTATTTCCCATTGTGATGTGTCAGGAGTCTGGGCATGGCTCAGCTGGGTCCTTTCCTCAGGATCTCATGGGCTGCAGTCAGGGTGTCAGCTGGGCTGTATTGTCATTAGGAGGCTGGACTGGAGAAGAATCTGCTCTGAAGCTCATTTAATTTGTTGGCAGAATTCCCTGTGATTCTTTGACTATATATTTATATTTCCTGCTATTTTCTGGCTCTCAGTCAGGGGCTTCCCTCGGGCCCTAGTTGTTGCCTGCAGTTCCTACGAGGCTTGTCTTAGTCCAGTTGGGTTGTGACAAAATTATACCAAGACTCGTTAACAACAGACATTTCTTCTTCACGGTCCTAGAGGCTGGGAAGTTCAAGATCATGGCACTGGCAGATTCAGTGTCTGGGGAGGGCCCGCTTCCTGGTTCAAGGACACTAGATTTTTTGCTGTGGCACATGGCAGAGGGACAAGGGATCTCTCTGAGGCCTCTTTTATAAGGGCCCTCGTCCTATTCATGAGAGCTTCATCCTCATGGTCTAATCATCTCCCAAAGGCACCACTTCCAAAATCTATCACATTGGGCTTAGGACTTAACATATGAATTTGAGTGGGACACAGCATTCAGTCTATTGCGAGGCCCTTCACAGTTCTTGGCCACGTGGGCTCATTCAGTATGGCTGATACTTTAGGAGGCCAGCCAGGAGAATCTCTCACTTCAGGGAGAACTCAGTCTTCTTTTAAGGGTTTTCACCTGATTAAATCAGGCTCACCCAGGTTAATTCCCCTTTTGATTACTCAAAATTAACTGAATCACTTACATCTGCCCAAGTCCTTTACATTGGCCATATTCTAATGCTTAGAGGCAAGAAACAGATCCTGCCCATACTCAAAGGAAAGGATTCTAAAAGGTGAGAACACCAAAAGGCAGATTGTTTTGATGTCATTGTAAGGTCTGTGTGCTACAATTATGCTAAGGAAGTTTCCTTATATTATCAGTTTTATCATGAATGAATGTGGAATTTTCCTCGATACTTATTTTGAATCTATTGAGATGATAAGTTTTTTTTTTTTTTTTTTTTTTTTTTTTAAAGATTTTTATTGGGGAATTGGGGGGATGGGAACAGTGCTGTGTCACTGGCCCTCATATGTGGGATCCGAACCGGGGCCCTCTGGCATCCCAAGCGAGTTCTTAACCATCGCGCCACTCGGCCGGCCCGAGATGATAAGTTTTTTAAAAATCTGTTAAATTCATTTCAGGTGTACAACACAGTGCACTAGTTAAAATTCTTACCCCTCCAGGTGACAACCCTCCTCCCCCAATCTGCCTAAAACTAATTAAAAAAAATCTCTGGTACTTTTGAAAGGCAAGTGATATTATCCATAACTTACAAAAGGAAGAATTGAAAATTATTGAGATCAAGTGATTTGCACAAGGTCATAGAGCTTTTAAGTAGAAAGTGCCTGGACTCAAATCAGATTTTCTGACATCTTATATCAGGAACAAAGGAATATCAGAGACTGAGGCTATTGTAGGGCCAGGCCATGAGGGTTCGCATTCTTAGAAGTTTGGATTGACCTATTTTGTGCCATGTGATTGTGGAGACTTTGCTTTTCTTTCTGACCTCTCATGACCCCTGTCAAACACTTTACATTGTAGGCAATGTGATTTTGACCTTGGTGACCACTGTAATTTATAGCCACACTGACGACAGGTGAGTGGTTGCTGTTATGCAGCCAGATGCTGTGACAAGAACTGGTCTTACCTACTGGTGGTCAGTCATGGCACCCAGCAGGGCTGGCTTTAGAATTTGGATTGCTACAGTTTTATTTTGAACTGCATGCCTATTTAACAAGCTTCGCAGGGTTTCTACAGCTAGTGGGCCATTTGGGCCTAAGTAAACAGTGCAGCTGAGGTGTGAACTCACTTGTGAGGATAAGAGCATCTTGGTTGGGGATAGTTGTTTGATGCTTTTACAATCTGAATTTTTAACCAGGTCTGCAGACCAGACATTTAGTGCAATAAATTCCATGTATTAGGTTAACAAGTAGTGTGTAAGTAAGTTTTAAATTGTGTGTACAGGTTGTTCTCTTTTGGTGTTGTTTTGAACTGAAATAACAAGCAAGGGAGGAATCTATGGAGGGTCCAACACATGTATACACATAGTTTATAAACAGGCTTTTAGGAGTCGTTCTCCACTTTGTAGTTTCAAGTTGGCTATGGATTTTTTTTAATTTAAATGAACTCTGATCTTGCTTTTCTACATCTGAGACCTAAACTATGGCCTTGACCATAGAAGGATGGTAGAATTTTGCTAACAAACAAACAAAAAGATGTGGGCCTTATTAAAAACAAAACAAAACAATAAAACCATCACCACCAAAAAAACCCTTGGCACATTCTTGGGCTGAGGGAGGACATCAATGAAGCTGCAATAGCCTGTTGCCCCTGAAAGTAATTCAGAAAGCCTGTACCAGGAGGGCTCAGTTTCAAGGAATCAGCTCTTCTTAGGAGGACAAGGAGAAACCAGGGTGGTTTGAAAAGAGTGCTTCAACCTTGCTGTAAGAATAGGTGCAACAGAATAACAACAGAATAAAGACATTCAGGTTGATTTTGTTGGAGGAAGCCAAAGGTTTCCTCATGAGAAAGGCTGAGATTTTGAGGGTCAGACTAACAGATGTGAAGGAGAGTTGAGCTCCATAGGTCAGTAGAGTCCGATGTGGGTGATCTAAAAAGGGTTTCAGGACAGGGATTGTGTTTTTCTTCATACTAAATCATAAAGAGTGACTGGGTCCCAAAAACTTTAAACAGAAAGGGAGGCAGGGTCTCAGCTGACTAGAATGATCCCTGAGAGGGTGTGTCTGAAAGCTGCAGAGAGACTCCCTAGGAAGAGCAAGTAGGACCCTCCAATCAAATATTGGGACAACAGTGTGACTTGGTTACTGAATAAGGGGAAGGTTTCAGAGAGGAAGTCAGGTCAGATCAGTGTAAAAACTCAAAAATTAGTGAATGACTTTTAAGGAGACACACCTATTGTATGCCATACCCTGGGAAACATGCCCAAGAAATCATGGTTAGGATTTGCAGTAAGGTACAGAAAAGGTGAGATATATTAGAGAGTGGCTGAAGGAAAGACTAAACTATTGACTGATTTTATAGTCGACATTGGTCTGATGGAAGGATTTCTTCTGGGAGGGATTATGTAACCCAGGAAAGTTGAACATGGATGAAATTTGTTTAAACAGCAGATGCTTTTGGCAGATCCCAAAGTTCCTGTTTTCACACATACATCTCACTATGGAAAACTGCATAAAACAAAATCTAGAGGAATATATTAGAAAAACACTAGGGCAGAAAGCAATGGTAAAGAAAAAGAAAGTACTGAGATCCGGCAAACAACAGAACTTCCTCTCAGTCAGGACCTGATAGCTGGTACTGCTTCCACTGCAAATTTTAAAGAAAAAAGCCATGACTATCTTAAATGACAGAGTGAATTCCAGCCCCTACAACATCCTGCTTCCATATATATGGTAAATCCCATAGTGTCCAATTGAATGTCTTATGGGAAGCTTCACCCAATTGCTTTTTAAAAAGTGGAATGTACAAAAATATTCACTGTTTAAAAGTGTACAAATCAGTGATTTTTAGTATATTACCAATGTTGTGAAAACATCACCCTGAAGTGCACCCAGTCCAGGCTGCAGCTGCTAAAAGGATGCAGACACGGACAATTCATCTGATTGAAACTGGGCACAATGAGAATTCTGGGAGAATGATTTTAGACTCTAAATTGGGATTTAGGACTTTAATTTCTTTGGATTAATAATGCCGAAATTAGTACAGGAGAACATATTTTCTTATAACAAATATTTTCTTCACTATGACAAATGTATCTACCACAGTTCTATGCTAATGATGCCTCATCGGGTAATCTTTTGAGGATGTCTAAAGAAACACAGACCCTCACTGAGAATACATTTTTTTAAAGTAGCACAGGATAATTTGTCTATTCAGAGGAAAGGGCAGATGTATAGGAAATGGTGGTTATACTGGGTAGTCGGAAAAGTCATGATGCATGTTTGCAACAGATGGCACTAGTACATTTTTGGAAGTACTTAGAGTCATTCACATCTAAGTTATTGCTATGTCATTTGACAGCTGACAGTTCTAACTTAATTCTAAAAAAAATTGAGCGATTTGGTTGAGTTTTGGGGGATTTTACAACAAGTTGAAGACGGAAGACCAAATTATGCATTTTTGCCATAATTTACTATTTTACTTCCATTAAGGGAAGAATGCACATCAAGCTTGTGAAAAGTTGCATAAAGTTTATGGTGACAATGCTCTCTCTACAAGAACATCAGTGCCAATGACGGTTCATGAAATTTCGTGCTGGTGATTTTTATCTCAACAATGCTCCTGGGTCAGGGAGGCCCACTGAGGTTGATGACGACAAAGGCATTGATCAAGTCAAACCCATGTTACACGACACGAGAGATTGCAGGAACATTGAACATCCATCATTCAAGCATTCATGACCACCTGAAGAAGCTGGGGTATGAAAGTAAGCTCAATATTTGGGTTCCTCATGAACTCAAAGAAGTTCATTTGATGGCACATATAAACACCTGCAATATGCTCATTAAATGTGAGATAAACAATCCTTTTTTTTTTTAAAGATTTTTATTGGGGATTTTGGGGGATGGGAACAGCGCTGGGGAATTGGGGGAAGGGGAACAGACAAGTTGCTGTTGTTTTTTGTGGAGGAGGTTGCTTCACTGGCCCAAGTTGGCACCATCATTGCGCTCTTCCCGGGTGAGGCAGATCAGTCGCCGGCTTCTGGACGGCCGCTCACTGCGGCTGCTGGCCGCTCACGCTGGTTGCTGGCCACACACGGCAGCCCATGGCAACCCACTGCCACAGGGGCTGCAGCCTACGCCGTCGCCGGCAACTCACGGCAGCCCAGCTCCAGGTTGAGCTGTTGTTCAGCATCTTAGCTGCAGAGGGCAGTGTCACTGGCCCTCATATGTGGGATCTGAACTGGGGTCTCTGGCGTCCCAAGCCAGTTCTTTACCATCGCGCCACTCGGCCGGCCCTAAACAATCCTTTTTTGAAGTGACTGATAACTGGTGATGAGAAGTCAATTGTTTACAATAATGTGCAAAAACGGTCTTGGTTCCGACGTGATGATTTGCCTCAAACGACATCGAAAGCAGACATTCATCAGAGGAAGGTTATGCTCTCAGTGTAGTGGGATTTTAAAGGTGTTGTGTTTTTTTGAGCTCTTACCAAGGAACCAAACAATCAATTTGAATGTGTACTGTCAGCAATTGGACAGTTTGAACAAATCCATCATCCAGAAATGTCCAGAGCTTAATTGTAAAGGAGTTGCGTTTCATCATGACAACACAAGACCACACACAAGTTTGGTCACCCGTCAAAAATTATTAGAGCTTAGATGGGATGTGTTGCCATACCCACCATATTCACCTGACCTTGCGCCATCAGACTTCCATTTGTTTCGCTGTCTTCAAAACTCCTTGCGTGGTATAATGTTCAATTCAGATGAGACTGTAAATCAGCACCTTGTTCAGTTTTTCACAAATACAGGTTTTCGGTGAACGAGGAATTATGAAGCTCACTGAAAGATGGCAAAAGTTTATCAAACAAAATGGGCAATATATCATTTATTGATCTTTGTTCTTTATATAAATAAATGACCTTTGAAAAACATAGACAAAATACATCATGACTTTTCTGACAACCCAATATTATCACTTAGCTTACATGTCAAAAAAGGAAAGTTTTCTTTGCTTAGGCTTTTTAAGCAGCTATATTACAGAAACATTAAAATGTGAAGAAAAAAATCCCTGCATTTTCTCTCTTAGCTGAATTTTTGCTACTGCCATTGCCAGGTGTGTGCAAATGGTGTTTAAACTTTGTCCCTTTAGTGTGTTCTCCTTGGGCCCAAGTGGAGGATCAGCTTGACAGTTCTTCCAGTGTACGCCTTGAACTCTTTACCTCCAAGAGGCTGGGAAAGTGGCTGGGAACCTAGGATGACCTTTCTGCCCCCTGAACTGGTGACACTAAGTGGGGATTTCCAGAATTCCCCCCACTTGCTGTTGCTGTGTATATGCTCCTCTACAAAGTGAGTTAGTTTTCTATTCCTGGTATTCTAACTTAATTTGGTGCAAGGTTTGTGTTAGAAGATTGGACCTGTTTCTAGCTTCAGCATGGAAGACATGCTCCTCATTCTTTTTACTTTTTTTTTTTGGAGGGTGGTCTGACTCCTTTCATTTTTATTCATACAAAGCAGGGTCTTAAGTAGGTCAGCATTCAAAAATTATGTGATTAAGAATTAAACCAAAGCAGCTTAGAAGATCCTAAAACCAGACAGTGACATTTTGGGAACAGAGAACCTGGAAGAAATGAACTAGCATATACTGATCTAGCACACACACAAATCTTCCAGTAAACTCACCTGAACCTCTGCAACCTTCTTTCACAGAGAATGCTCTCCTCAAGCAGGAACAGGAGGCCATAATCTTTGCTTGCTTTAGTCCACTTGCCAGGGGCTGGACAGTTCTCTTTTCTGAGGAAACCCTCAATTCTGGTGTGTGCATTAGGACTGAGTTCCCTCTGCCTCATAAGGCCAAGTGCTGGTTGTCACCGCCCCAGGGAGAGACCCCTCGGCATAGGCTAGAACCAGTGACAGCTGAAGTTTTGTGTCACTCTTCCAGCCAGGTTCCTAGACCAGCTGAGGGCATGTCCCTACCTTCCTCCAGAGGACTCTAGAGGACACCTGTCTCTCCTTCCCACCCCAGGCAAAGCCCCATTACTCAGCTGTAGCTCCTTTTTAAATTCATTTAATTGTGATTTCAAGAGATTTTCAAAGACATTTCAAGAATCCATACTTAGATGGCCATTTTCTCTCACAGTGTCTAATTTTACTAATGGTTCTGCCTCTCTTTAAAAAAGTGTCTGGCATATTTGATTAGTCAATGAAGGCACACTGCCAGGTACTAATGAAGAGAATGCCATACATATGAAAAGTATGTGCAGACATTTAAAGGCAGAGAAAAATTCTATAATAAATAAAAATTTCATCTAAGCCACACCATGCTGGTAGTATGCAGAAGTTCCCCTAATTTTTTTCTTTTATCAAAGAGGATTCCATGAAATGATGCACAATCAGAGCATGACATTCTAGCTGGCATATGGTGAGTGTCCAAGAAATGTTGGTGTCTATGGTTACTGTTTTTCCTTCTGCTCAGCCACATGCGATCATTGTACAGTTTTGCCCTACGCTCCTGTAACGGCTTCTCTCTCTCTCTCTCTCTCTCTCTCTCTCTCTCTCTCTCTCTCTCTCTCTCTCATCCCCTGACTCTCTCATTCTGCATCTTTGTCTTTCTGTCCTTGCTGTGGCCAACTCCAAGTCCTCCCTAATTTTTATTGCCATCCTTCCTGTCAATAATTTCATCGGGCAAGTAGTGCCAATGTGTATGTTTATTTTGTATTCCTGTCAAGTAAGAAAGTGTTTCCTATTAAAGATATATGTATCATATCAAGTTTAAATATACATAATTTAAATCACTATCAGTTTAGACTAATATATCTTATCTGCTTGTATAAATGCATATCACCCCAATATCATCGCTTAGGTGGAGATTCCTCTAATCTTCATAAGCTGATCTGCCCATGGATGTACCAGAGAAAGGCCTGCTTCTGCTTTCCATGGCAACATTCTGTATTCATAGCAGGATGCATAGGAGTCAGCTTTTGGCATTTTCCTTCAGTCTAGACTACAAAATGTGGGGCATTTGGGATGACATCTTGGCTCATGCTGATATTATTTCTCTGATCAATCCAGAAATTTATGGGAAGAAGGCATCTGACAGCTCCTCCTACCACTTTTTTCTGGAAGTGAACCTTCACTTATATGGTCTCTTAAAAATTAAGTCCCATGCTGTCTCTGGGGCTCTGAACGATCTCTTAAAGACATTTGCTGATTATTATGTGAATGCATAAAAATGTTTTAGAGCTTTATTCCATGAATCCATTGCCTTAGCATTCGAAATTGAGATCTGCCTGTGATTAAAAAATCAAATTATAACCACCGAAACAATTGAAATTTCCTGGCTGAAACAAGGAGTATGATTGTCAAGCAAGTGTCTGCACATTAACAATATTCTAATATCTTCTCCCATTCAGTTGGTTGCCTCTTTATTTTTTAGGTGGCTTCTTTTGCTGTGCAGGATGTTTTTAGTTTGATATAGTCTTCTTTATTTATTTTAGCTTTTACTTCCCTTGCCTTTGAGGTCAAATTCATGAAATTATCTTTGAACCCAAGGTCCATAAGTTTAGTACCTATGTTTTCTTCTATGCAGTTTGTTGTTTCAGGTCATATGTTTACGTCTTTGCTCCATTTTGAGTTAATTTTGGTAAATGTGACAGATAGCAGTCTAGTTTTACTCTTTTGCATGTGGCTTTCCAATAAGGGGCTAATATCCAAAAATATATAAGGAACTCATACAACTCAACAACAACTACAAAAATCAATCCAATTAAACAATGGGCAGGAGACCTGAATAGGCATTTCTCCATAGTGGACATACAGATGGCCAATAGACAGAGAAGGTCTGGCAATTACATTCGTGAACTCATCCTAGAAAAAATCTACATACCACATTGCTGAATATCACTATGGTCACTTTTGAAGTGCTCCCCAGGGGTAGATATGCACTGATGCCATCACCTATCCTACCCTTCAAAACAATTTTGGAACTGTTTTTCTGGAATGGCCATCAGAGCTGTCGTCGTATTGCACTTGATGTCCTGAATGTCATCAAAATGTCTTCCTTTCAACATTTCCTTTATCTTTGGTAAAGAAAGAAGTCATTCGGGGCCAGATCAGGCAAGTAGGGAGGGTGTCCCAATACAGTTATTTGTTTCCTGGCTAAAAACTCCCTTACAGACAGTGCCATGTGAGCTGGTGCATTGTCGTGATGCAAGCACCATGAATTGCTGGTGAAAAGTTCAGGTCGTTTTTGACTAACTTTTTCATGCAGCATTTTCAGTACTTCCAAATAGTAAACTTGTAACTGTTTGTCCAGTTGGTACAAATTCATAATGAATAATTCTTCTAACTTCAAAAAAGATTACCAACATCGTTTTGACTCTTGATTTGGACTGACGGAACTTTTTTGGAGAAATGGCTGATTTTCATTGTGCACTTGATGCTTTGTTTCAGGGTTGTATTGATACACCCATGTTTTATCACCTTGATTAAATGGCCCAAAACATCATTTTGCCTCTCCAAATAATCTTGGCAAACTTTGACCTCCTTTGCTTTTGTTCATCTGTGAGCTCCTTCGGGACCATTTTTGCACACACTTTTCTCATGCCAAGATTTTCAGTTGAGATTTTCCTGTTTCTCTATTCATGTTTACTTGGTCTGCTATGCTTCTCACAGTCTGCCAATGATTTTGACGCACAATTCGACAAATTTTTGTAATGTTTTTATCAGTTCTGCTTATTACTGGCCATCCTGAACTCATTTCATCAGTGACATGTGCTCTCCCATCAGAAAAATGTTTAATCCATTTGTACACTGCCATTTTTTTCATGGTGTTATCCCCATTAACTTGGACTAACATGTCCCTGATTTCACTTCCACTCTTCCCAAGTTTAACAAGGTTAGTGTTTGTTCGTTGCTCTAATTCAAGCACAGATAGTCTTTTGATGGCACACCAAAGCACGCAACAACAATAATAATCGCCCCTCAGCAATACACCCCCCACATGTGGACACGAGCACAGCTGTGAGACACTGATATGCCAAGGTTATGAAACCCTACCGAGCTGTTTGTACAGTTTTGCCTATGTAAGTGCATGGTGGCAAGTTCGGGAACTTAATTGTCAGACCACAAATGAAAAGATGAACAGCATGATTAATCATCAGAGAAATGCAAATCAAAACCACAATGAGGTATTCCCTTGCACCAGTTAGAAAGGCTACCATCAACAAGACAAATAATAACAAGTGCTGGAGAGGCTGTGAAGAAAAAGGAACCCTCGCATACTTTTGGTGGGAATGCAGATTGGTGCAGTCACTATGGAAGGGAGTGTGGAGGTTCTTCAAAAAATTAAGAATAGAATTATCATATGACCCAGTAATTCCTCTCCTGGGTATCTACCCAGAAGTCTGAAACATTTATCGGTAAATATATTAGTTCTCCGATGTTCTTTGCTGCTTTATTTACAGTGGCCAAGACATGGAAACAACCAAAGTGTTCTTCCATAGATGATTGGATAAAGAAGATGTGGTATATATACACAATGGAATACTATCCTGCCATTAGACAGTATGAAATAGTGCCATTTGCGACAACATGGATAGATTTTGAGATTATTATGCTAAGCAAAATAAGCCAGAAAATGTCAAGAACCGTGTGATTTCACTGATATGTGGGATATAAAGCTGAAAGCTACAAAAAAAAGACAAACAAAGAAACAAAAGCTCATAGACATAGACAATAGATGAGTGGTTACCAGAGTTTAAGGGGGAGGGGAGTGGTAGATGAGGGTAAATGGGGTCAAATATATGGTGATGGAAGGAAAACTGACTCTGGGTGAACACACAATGTGATATATAGATGATGTATGACTAAACTGTATATTTGAAACCTATGTAACTTTACTAACCATTTTCACCCCAATAAACTTTAATTAAAAAACAACAGCAACAATATTCTAAAGGAGGAATAACAAGACTTAAATGGTTTCTACAAAACATTGAGGGTAACAATTGAACAAAATGGGCCTGACTTTGGCAATGAGATACATATACTTTTTTATTTTTACTTCTCCATAAACACAAGATGACATCAATTTACCATTTTTAAAAGTTTGACATATTGCTGTTTTTCAGTTTTCACATTATTTTCAAGATTACAAGCTGTTGGGTGAAGTTTGATTATAACCTTCCCTCAAATATGGAGTCACACTCTATAAAACCAGGATCATTGCAGTAAATAAGAAATCACAAGTGGAATCAGAATTGTGACTTACATTGTTTGTATCAAGGCTTCAATTTGGTAGGAGTGACTCTAACAAAGAAAGTGGATACTGCAGGAATTTTGCTCACAAATGTCCAATTACAGAATAAACTTCAAAGTCAAAGCCACATATTGGCATTATGATTAGCCCTTTCTCATACAGACTCATCAGATTCCTTTTTCTGTGAAAAGAAAGAGAACATGACCCCAGTTATCACAGGCCAGGCAGTAAGAAACAATAAATAAGAGGAACTATTTGCATGCTTCAGTTCCAGCTCTGTGTGTTTGTTACCAGATTAGAATGCATGTGTGAGTGCATGGCCACGACCAATCATCAGAGCAGATTACATCTCAATGCTCTCCTACTGGCTAAAAATAGTTATCCTATAAATGGAATTTGGATTTCTCAAATTGACTACAACATAGCACTTGGCTAAACATTTTATGATCACATTTTCTGTGGTGTTGGTTTTAAAGAATTCAAACTGTGAAATCCTGTGTCAGTTTTGTAGCTCTGAGAAGGACCCTTGTCTAGTGAGTTTGGGACAAGACCTGAAAATGAGATGGCGTGAGATTAAGCATGTCTATTATTTCTTTTCTCTGCATTAGTTTACAAGTGTTAGAACATGTGCTGCAAAGGATTTAAGGCAAGAGGGAATTTATTTCTCATTCAACTGAATAATCCCCAGGTGGCCTGGCTTCCAGGGCAGCTGGATTCTGGCCCTTCAGCTGATGTGCTCCTCCCAGTGCATCAGGTGTCTACTCTTACCATTCCCATCTTAGATATGTCTTTCCTCAACAGCCAATCCCTCCACTTGTATGTTGTATTTCATCTTCCTGTTCTTTCTCCAATTCTTTACAGTATTTAATACTTGTTCTGTATTTTGTAACTTCAGTCTCTACTTCTAGCTGAATCCTCTCTTTAGCTTTTAAATATGTTAAAGATTCTCCCATTAAAAATAACTATACTTGTCTCTCACACACTGCCCCAGCTACCCTACTGTGTCCCTCCCCTCCACCCCCAACTCCTTCAAAACTTATTTGGACTACCAGCATCTATTGCCTCACCTCCTACCTATGCCTAACACATTTCCATTAAGCCTGTTCCTATTCTCAATGCCTTACACTGAAGTTACACCCGGGCAGCAAAAGCGAATGCACACTGTCCAGGCCTCCTTCTTGAGCTCTTAATATCATTCAGCGCAGCAGGAAACTGGCTTCTCCTTGAACTGTTCTCTCTTTCCTTGCCTTTTATGACTGAATCCTAATCTTGTTTTCTCGCTTCTCTGGCTAATTCTCAGTCTCATTTGCAGATGTGTCCTGTCTGCCCTAACATTTATACCTTCCAGGAACTGAATTTATTTTTTGCCCTGGTGTTTCTCACCTATGCCCAAAGTTTAAATTACCACCATTGTGAAGGTGACTCACAAAAATATGTCTCCATTTTATTCCTTTGAGTCTTGATCTATAGATCCAGTTGCTTTGTTGACATGTCCACAAGGCTGTGTCACAGATTCCTTCAGCTCAGCAATCCTAAAATTTCTTCTTCAACCTCCCAACCCAGTCCTATTTCTATGTTCCCTTTTCATTGACTGGAACCACCATTAAAAAGTCTGTGCTAGCTTACCTCTCACCCAATCCATCATGGAATTATGGAAATTTTTACCTCCTGAGTCTCTTTTGAATTCTTCACTTCCCTCAATTCCACCCTAGTCTAAGACAGCATCATCTCTTATGTGGTATATTGCATTAACATTAAATGTGGCCTTGCTGCCTCCAATATGATCTCCACTGGGTAGAGTCACCCTTTCAAATGCAAATATGATCCTGCCACCCGCTAGATAAGGCACTTCAGAAATTCCCTTCCATGTTTAGGACATGACTTAAACTCAAACTGTGAGTCACCCGGCTCTGCGTGATCTGGGTTTCACCTGAGACGCGTGCTTTCTCCCACACCACTTCCCCCACCACTTTGGCCTTTTCCACACTGTGCTGCTCTCTCTCTCATCACAGAACCTTCTTACATGCTATTCCTTCTGTCTGGATCATGCTCCTATCTCTCTACTACTTACCAAGTTGGCTGCTATCTTCCCACGATACAAGCTTGAACTTCACGTCCTTATGACACCCTTTCTGACTTCCCTTGCTTCACTGTTTCTTGACACTTATCATGGTTACAATTTTTCATTTGCTTGTTATGATTGGTGAATGTTTGGCTTTCCTGCTAGGCTCAAGCTGCACAAGGTCATGAATTATGTCTGTTTCTATTCATCATTATGCCTTTAGTCCCAAGCAGAAAAACACAATAGGATCTCAAGAGCTATATGTAAGATGAAAGGTTGCTGAGATGACTCTATAGCATATTTTTCCATCTAAAGGAAAACTGTATATAATTGTGGTTAGGTTTGGGGTGCTTTGAGAGTCACGGTGAAGTGGCCAGCAGATAGCTTCATGGCATACATAAGAGGATATGTAACAGGCTGCTGTGTGTGTTCTTTTAGAGGAGTTGTGGGTACAAAAAAACTAATTTCCCAGAAGAAATAGCCTGTGGCTTGCACTTTATTTCTTCTATAGCCAAATAAAAAACAGAGTAATGGAAAAGTTAACTTAGGTCATTTCAGGTGAAGTCCACCTTATGCCTGGGCCAGAGATAGCATTATAAAATAGTCAATATTATCCAAGATTGGCTGTGGGGAAATGCAGTGGGTGTTGTTCCCTACATATTGGAAAGCATAGCAAACAAAATTTTGAGAAATATTACTAGAAACACATCCTCTTGTTTGCCTAAGAGCAGTCCTTACCTTTTTTCATGATGCATAACATTTATTGTGTTCCAGTGTCTGACCCTAACCCATAAAACGTGAGAGGTCACACTATCTGTGTCCCAGGATTTAATTCTAAGTGATCTAAGCCCGTCACTGTGATCCAATTCTCCATGTCAGTTATTGAATTGGATGTGGGCATGCATCACATTTCTGCCCAGGGAGGTGTCAGAAGTCTCCTGCGTCCCTGTGAGAAATAGCTTTTTACTCTTTTTAGGAGGTTAAACAGCCCCTCTCCTCCTCCTCCATGCTGTGGTCCTGAAAATGCTGCAGCAGCTTATGACAATGAGGAGAACTGGCCTGTGAGAGAGACATGCTGAGGATGGCAAAGAGGGAGGACAGAGAGCATTGGGGAGGCAGCCTAGCTCTCCTTATTGAGGGGCGTTGGGCACGCACAACCTGCTGGACACATATGTACAAGCTCATGGTGTGTATGCACAAGAGAACTTTGTAAAACATCATGTGCTCAGTTTCCTTCTACCTTTGTATATATATGTATAAATTATCTCCATCATAGAGCAGCGTCTTATACCATCAGGTTTCAGCAATAAGAGTGACAGATAATCACGTTCATCATTTACAGGTGAAAGAAAAATTGTGACATAGAAATCAATGAAAAAATCCCTCAGCCTGTCTAATGGTCTTCTGGGTCTAGAAAAAGAGAATTACTATTTATTCCATGAGGGCCATTTCTTGATGACTATACCTGTCACCCCTGGCTTATTTTGCATTTCCAACCTCCTGGTTCAGGAGGCATTTACCTTATTTTCCTTGGACATTTTCTAGTCTGCTACCCTCAAATAAGGCTTTACCTGTTTTCCTAAGCAATTTATCATCAAAAGTACCTGTATATTTTGTTTGGCAATCTTGAAACTTAGTCTATGAATTCCAAGCAAGGAAACCCATCTCGTAATCATATATTAGTCTTTCCTAATTGATTATCATTTTCCCTCTACCTATAAACTTCAGAACTCCCAGACACCAGTAAATGCTTCCCCTGGAAGTCTAGGTTCTATGCAACTTGGCCACACCTGGAGACAAGGAACAAGATGAAAGGAAAGGAGGATAACAGTTATTGAGCACATGCTAGTTAGCAGGTACAGAATTAGGCCCTTAATTTCTGTCATTTTATTTATCATAATTTTGTGAGGTATGAATTTTCCACAGTTCTTAAATGGAAAAAGTGATGTACAGTTCAATGATTTACCCAAGACCACATGGTTAGAAAATAATAGAGGCAGAATATGAGCATTAACCTCTACAACAACAAAGTTCATGCACTTTTACCTATAGCAGGGACAGAAGTTAATTACTGTGAGTGGGGACTGGCATGTATCAGCCACGCTGATGAGGCGAGAGTGACTTTTGTGATATCAGTGCAGGTGTGAAAAGAAGAAAAAGAAAACTCCTGGGGATGAAGCAAACCATGTCTTTCAGAAACAAGAAACAAGGCTAGAAAGGTAGGACTAGAGACTTTCCCACAGCTGCGATGTCTGATAAAACTGTTTGTGATAATGGAAATGTTCTATGTCTGCCCTGTCCAATATGGTAGTGCACATGATTATCTGTCACTCTTATTGCTGAAACCTGATGGTATAAGACGCTGCTCCATGATGGAGATAATTTATACATATATATACAAAGGTAGAAGGAAACTGAGCACAGGATGTTTTTTGATTTTTTGTTTGTTTTTGTTTAGCACATGATGTTTTACAAAGTTGTCTTGTGCACACACACCATGAGCTTGTACATATGTGTCCAGCAGGTTTTGCATGCCCAACGCCCCTCAATGAGGAGAGCTAGCCCGCCTCCCCAATGCTCTCTGTCCTCCCTCTCTGCCATCCTCAGCATGTCTGTCTTGTGCAGCTGTGCACTTACAGTGTGCTGGGGGTGGGCTTTATGGTGAGATTGTGCCTCAGCCTTTCTTAACTGCTTCGATGTGGTTTTTTTCTTGTTTGCCCCATGTGCAGGGGTCGCTCTGCGAGTTGACAGGATTTTTCTGACTGGGTTGTTCCATATATATTGTAGCTGTAGATTTGGTGTGTCTCTGAGAGGAGGTGAGTTCAGGATCTTCCTATGGGGCCATCTTGAAGCAGAATCTGTTTCAGCCACTTCAACTTGTGCTTGCCCTGCTTTCTGGCCTCCACAGTTTCTGATGAATAATATACTGTTAAACTAATTAAAGATCCCTTGTACTGAGTAATTTTTCTCTTGCTGCTTTCAAGATTCTCTCTTTGTCCTTAACTTTCAATGGTTTAGTCATAATGTATCTTGGTGTGGACTCTCTGATTTATACTTTTTGGGGTTCATGAATTTTCTTGAATATGTAGACTTGCGTCTTTTATCAAATTTGGAAAGTTTTCAGCTATTGTTTCTTTAAATAATCTTTATGCTCTGTTTTCTCCCTTCTCCCTGGCTGGGATTCCTGTTGTAGGTTGGTTTGGTGGGTCTCTTTGGCTCTGTTCAGTTTCTTCATCCTTTTCCTTTTCTGTTCTTGTGTGTGTCTAAATTCCCAGCATCCAAGAGTGCCTTTGAATACCTCAGTTTTACAAAGAAACTCTCTCTAGCTTTTCATGCATGGTATTTGCTGCTCTATCGTGTGCCTCAAATGATAATGTTTTATCCCTAGTGCCCGTGGGCTGTTAGTTGGTCTTACAATACTTTTATGGAATGCCTGCTGCTTTTCCCTAATAAGTGAGTTCAGAAGTAGTAAAAAAATAATGCTTTGTGTCAATCTTCTGCTAGCTTTCAGACAGTTTGGAATGCACACATACCTCTTTGTGAATAAGGTCTGTTCTGCTCCCTCTGGAACATGGCCCAGGGTCCCATATCAGGAATTCAGGCTGCCTTCTTGAAGACCACCAGCAGCACTGCACCTACCAGGAAGTGGGCTGAAACAAAGGCAAATGAAAATGCCACAAAGCATTCTATCATTTATAAATTGCCTTTTTCCCAGATATAGTGTTGACTTTGTAGAGAGAAAGCTTGAATTGTTTTCTAGAGTTCTGTCAGAGTTGATTTTGACAATTTCTAGCTGTTATTCAAAGTTAAATTTCTAGAACTATTACTATCTCTATAAGTTTAATCAGTTGACATCCTTGCAGTGTATGCTGTTCTGTTTTGCGATAGCCTATTCCAGAATGTCAGTCAGTCAAGTGTTTCATTTGTTCTATTGGTATATTATCTTGATTTGATTATTACTTTATTTCTTAGAATCATATTTCCTCTTTCAGTGAAGCATCTTCTTAAATCTTTGGGAGGTTTTCCTTTTGGGCTGTGGAGATTTTCTTCTGGATTTGTAGGAACAACTTATATATTGAAATGATTACTTTTTCCTGTGTTTTGAGTCATAAGCCCCCATCCCAATCCACCCATATTGCTGCTTGCCAAGAGTATGTTTTCAGTTGAATTAACTTCTTCTTCTCCTTCTTCATTTCCTCCTCCTCCTCCTTCTCCTCCTCCTCCTCTTCCTCCTCTTCCTCCTCCTCCTCCTCCTCCTTCTACTTTATGAGTTCAGGATTTTGTGTCATAATAGAAAAACTTTTCCTTTCTGCAATTATAATTATCTCCTTTTTTTACATTTAAATATTGATCCATCTGGAATTCATTTTAGTGTAATATAATATAATAAGTTAAGAATCAATGACATTGAGTGCTTGCTGTCAACTAAAAATTATGTTACCTTTCTATGATACAGAATTGAAATTAAAACATGGCATCCCAGTCAAGGACTACATTTTCTAATCCTTTTGACTTGCATGTATGACCATGTGAGCAGGAATCAACTACAGAATATATGAGGAAGTCGTATGTGTCACCTCTACTCCAAGACTTTTCAGAAGTTCTCTGTCTCATTCATCATCCAGACACAGGCAACAAAGTAGCCCGTTTGAATTATGGCTACAGAAGTTGGTAAGAACTCGGGTCTCTGAAGCACCATGGGCAAGATAATTGCTCAGTGACCAGGAACATCTTCAGTGACTGTTATATGAATGAGAGATAAACTCCCATTGTGATAAGCCACTAAAATACTTCAGGCTTATTTATTAAAGTGGCTGACTTGGTTTTACCCATAAAGAGTCCAATGAAGAGTTAGGTGTCCTTAACCACTCGTGAACCAATTTCATTTTATTTAGTGAGTGTTCTGCTCACTGCGAATGAAAGGGAATTGATAGTAACCTAGCATCTGTAAAGGACCTGGGATGCAGATAGTTTCTCACTGGGGGATTATCATAGGTTTAAGCACGTGTTCAAGTGAGAATTGTGTTCAGTGCACCACATCACTAGACCAGACCATGGCAGAAAATGAGGTACAGAGTAGAGATAATCAAACCAAACCAAGCTTCTTATAACTCAACTATTGATAATAATACTGCATTTCAAATAAGATATCCAGGACAAATTTCAATTAGAGTGGTATACCAGGACAACAGTAGAAAACCAGTTATGGCTGCAGGTGACAGAGTTTATGATTACAGAGGAAATTTATCAATGACCTATGCTAACAAAAATAGGCATCAATTGTCAGTACAAATGGAGAACATCTGAAGATGTAATCCATTCAAATGGATTACTGAATGGATTACATCTGAAGAACACATGAAAAAGGAGCGAGATGAGCAAATAAAATACCTAAAGTAAGTGGACAACAAATATTTGGTGATTAATCTGACATTGATTTAAAAGATTATCAAGCATGAAGGTACACACTTTTTCCTCTTAGCTGTCCCACATTAGCCAGATTTTACAAATGCTTGATTTTTTGAAGAACTACTTTGAAAAATCAATCTAGTGCCCTAAAGTGATATTGAACCACTTTGTGAATGAGTCTTCTATTCATTTTTATTGCAGTCTGCTCAAAACCATTTGTGAGTCTTTCATCAAAGTGTTCAAAGAAGGGAACACCATGGAAAATTAAAGTTTTGAAGCTTTTACAAATTGGAATGATTGAAAACAAAGTGTGTAAATTAGAAGCCATTCAATTTGTCACTTCAAAAGTGAGAAAGGATATGAATAGATGAAAAAAGCAGAGCTCAAACAGTGTATCTGGTTGAATTTTGAAATGTTATAGTTTGCTTTGTAAATTCTTCACTTTTGAGAATAATTTTTTGGTGAGCTTCCATTTGGGCGATGATTTTATTTTCTGTATTAAATGGAATGAAATTGAAAAGGCCTATTATTTGGCAGCATCTCCATTTGGTAATGCAAAATATTCAAGATGATCAGAAATAGAGACAACTTATTTGATGAGTTTTGTGTTATGAAATATTTGTGTAGCAAAGACAATGTCAAAGAAATAAAAACAACAATGATGAATCTATTTGGACTTAAATATTTTAACATTTCTACACATAAAATCATAACAATAACCTCCATAGAGTAAAATTTTTTGAGCTTACCAGGAACCCCACCATTGGTATAAAGAGCATTTTTTTCAATAAAATATGGGTACAAAGAAGTGTCAATTGAAGGTGTCATCAAATTCAAATTGATTAATGATAAGATGCAAACTTGAAGAATATGCCCATTTTTTAAATTTACTAAAAACAGCAACAAATTTTTGTAATTGTAGCACCAGAAAGAGAAAAGAGAGCCAATGTGGCAGAAAAACATTTGAAGAAATAAACGCTCAAGTATTTCCAAGTATGATGGAAAATATGAAGCAGGTCCTAAAGCTCAAAGTTACCTGCGAAGGTTGAATAGAAAACACACCATCCACAACCACAGCATAGTCAAATTCCTGAAAACCAACAATAAAGAAGAATATCTCAAAAGGATCTAGACCAAAACAGAGGCAGATTTTATAGAGAAGAACAATGTAACAGGGAATGCAGAATTCTAATGCAAGCATTGCATCAAGAAGACGATGGGATGACATTTTTAAAGTGCAAAACAAAATAACCCTCTCCTGAAATTTTTGTAACTTTGCCAACAATTGTCACCCCAATAAACTTTAATTTAAAAAAATAGATAAAGAAAATAGCCTCTCACCTAGAATTCTAGGTGTAGTTGAAGTATTTTTTAAAAAGGAAGAGCAAATGAAGGCAGTGTTTGATTGGTCAAAGAAGGCATTGGCCAAAGAAGAAGGAACCGCAAGGGAAATAGGAACTTATTTTGAAACGAATGATAAGGAACACCCATCATGTAAATATTTCTGAGTACACTTAACAGGAAATGTATAGCACTCAAAGCTTTCTTAAATCAATTGCTTAACCTACCACCTTTAAAACCTTGGAAATGAAATGAAAATTGAGCTCAAAGTAAAAAACAAGAAAAAATAAACAGTAGAATTCGAGGAACTAGTGAACAGAAAAATAACAGAGAAAATTAATAAACCCAAAATTTGGTTCTTGGAAAAATACAATAAAATCGAGAATCCCTTGATCAAGAAATAAAAGGAATAAATACAAATGACCAATATCAAGAATTGCACAGAGGAAGAGGCTTGATCACTGCACTGTACACCTGAAGTTAATGTTGTATAATATTGTATGTCAACTATAAGTCAACTATAGTCATGGGACATGGAGTATGGTGTGGGAGTGGAGGCAAGGGAATTGTAATAGACATATATGATATTGGGGGGAAGTGTGGCAGCAGTTTGGGGGAGGGGGCTTGTCACTTTGAGGGGTAAAAAGTATAACTATTGCACTGTGTTGTACAGCTGAAACTAATTCTTAAAAATGTGTATTTCATAATAAAAAATAATTAAAAGCAAAAAAAAAAAGAATTGCACAGAGGACATCAGTAGAGGCCTTAAAATGATGATAAGAAAATAATCAATTGACCACTTAGAAAAATGGGAAAACTCCTTGTAAGTGCAAACATATATAAACTGACCCAGTAAGAAACACAACATCTGAAAGGCCTCATATACTTAAAGAATGTGAATTTGAAATAAGAAGCCTTCCCAGAAAAACTCCATGCCCAGATGACTTCACTGGTAAACTCTACCAAATATTTAAGGGAAAAATTAAGAAATGATATTGACCATACATCATATATTTTAGAAAATAGAATAGAGGGATTATTTACCAGCTCATTTCTTGAAGGCAGCATACCCCTGATGTCAAAACCTGAGAAAGACATTACAAGAAAAAGGAGTTGTAGACCAATATCCCTCATGTCTTAGGAACAAATATCATTGACAAAATCTTCATGAAACAATGTGCAATATTTGGAAATAATAATATGACATAATCAAATATGAGTCACTCTAAGAATGCAAAGTTGGTGTAATATTTAAAAAATCATTCAACATAAATTGCCACCTTCACATTAAGACAGAAAAATGACATGATAATGTCAAAAGATGGACAAAAGTTATACGTCAAAATTCAAAACCTAGTCATGATAAAACATCTCAGCTAATTAGGAGTAGATAGGAGCTTCCTCAAGCTGATAGAAAGAGCTGTGAAATACCTACTTGATGAGATAGTGAACATGTTTGTTGTAGAGTTGTGAGGAAGAAAGTGATCTCTGTTCTTAGTATGTTTTCCCACATTTTTCTGGACGTTTTTAGCCAGTGCAATAAGTAAGTAAGCAATAAAGAGGGCCGGCTGAGTGGCGCGATGGTTAAGAACTGGCTTGGGACACCAGAGGGCCCCGGTTCGGATCCTACATATGAGGGCCAGTGACACTGCCCTCCACAGCTAAGATGCTGAACAATAGCTCAACCTGGAGTTGGGCTGCTGTGAGCCACGGGCGACGGCGTAGGCTGCAGCCCCTGTGGCAGTGGGTTGCCATGGGCTACCATGTGTAGCCAGCAGCCAGCCTGAGTGGCCAGCAGCCAGCGTGAGCGGCCGTCCAGAAGCCAACGACTGATGTGCCTCGTCCGGGAAAAGCGCAATGATTGTACCAACTTGGGCCAGTGAAGCAACGTCCTCCACAACTAGACTGAAGAACAAAAAATGACAGCAACTTGTCTATTCCCCTTCCCCCAATTCCCCAGCACTGTTCCCATCCCCTCAATTCCCCAATAAAAATCTTAAAAAAAAAAGATTATACAAGAAGAAATCAAATGGCCTTTATATGACCTTACATAATTGCATAGATTAAAAATAACTATCTTCAGGGGCCGGCTGAGTGACGCGTTAGTTAAGAGCTGGCTTGGGACGCCAGCTCTGAGCAGCAGGGCCCCAATTCGGATCCCACATGAGAGCCAGTGACACTGCCCTCTACAGCTAAGATGGTGAGCAACAGCTGGACCTGCAGCTGGGCTGCCGGTGAGTCGCCGGGGACGGTGTAGGCTACAGCCCTTACTGCAGTGGGCTGCCATAAGCTACTGTGTGTGGCTGGCAGCCAGCGTGAGTGGCCGGCAGCCGGTGTGAACTGCCAAGAGCCACTTTGAGTGGCCTTCCAGAGGCCGGCGACCCATCTGCCTCACCCAGGAAGAGTGCAATGATAATACCAACATGGAGCAGTGAAGCAACGTCCTCCACAACTAGACTGAAGAACAAAATGACAGCAACTTGTCTGTTCCCCTCCCTCAATTCCCCAATAAAATCTTTAAAAAAGCAAAACAAAACAAAACATCTATACTCATTAGTTCTGCAAGAACTAGTAAATGAATTAGGTTATACAGTATAAGGGAAGTATACCAAAATCAAATGTGTTTGTACTAGAAAAAAAATGGAAAAAGGATTTAAAATTATTATTTAAAATGCCTGTCTCCCCAACAAATATAATAAAAATTAACAAAAAAGAATAGGAAAAATAAAATGTCATACAAATAAAAATACTTAGAAGTAATAAATCTGCCAAAATGTATAAAAGATATTCTTGAAAGAAATTTTAAAAGACATAAATAAATGGAGAGATAAACCATGTTCACAGATTGAAAGATGTCATGTTGCTAAAATATGTATTTTCCCAAATTGATCTGTAGATTCACCATACTACAATCATGATTCAAAAGGCTTCTTCTGATGAATTGGCAAGTAATTTTTTTTTAGGTACACAGTCTGGATAAATTATTGGTAAAAGTAGAAATCACAACATTTTCGTGAAAGAAAAATAAAATGACTGTATGTCAAACCTGACTTTTTCATCTAAAGCAGTATTGATAGGGAGATGCATACTAACTACATTTACTAGAAAACTAGAAATCCTGAAAAAAAAGTATTAATAGTTTGACTCAAGATGGTAAAAAAAAAGCAAGAAAAATAAAGCACCCAAAATAGAAGACATTAATAATTAACATAATTCAAAATACAAAAGCAAAGAAAACACATAGAACTTATCAATAAACTAAAAATCTTCTCTTTTTTTTGCAAGAATATTGAAATAGGACATTCTGTTAAATATTATTTTGTTTTTCAAAGTGAGGAGGTGGTAATAGTATCAATAGTGAAAAGTAGAAATATAACTTAAGATTTTAAAAATAAATCTAAGAATAATAATACGATGAACAAGTTCATAAGGATAAATATGCAGGGCTAGGTAATATGAAAAATATTGTTAAGAAAATATAAATTAATTAGATGGTCAACAACAAAAAAAACTACTATATAATAAATGAGAGAATAATTAAATTTCTTCAACAAAAAGATGTCAGATCAATATGGACTTATACATGCGTTCTGTAAGTCTTTTTTTAAATTAGTTTTAGGTGTACAACACAGTGCAATAGTTATAATTTTTACCCATCAAAGTGACAACCCCCCTTGCGCAATCCGCTGCCTCACTCCCCCACCCAGATACCATACATATCTATTACAATTCCATTGACTTCATTCCCACACTATACTCCACATCCCATGACTATATATATATTCAATTACAGTTGACATACAATATTATACAACATCAGCTTCAGGTGTACAGTGCAGTGATCAAGCCTCTACCCCATCCATGAAGTGGTGTCCCTAACAAGACATGTGACCATCTGATACCCTACAAAATATTTACAACATTATTAATTATATTCCCTGAATTGTCTTTCATATCCCTGTGGCAATATTGTAGTTACCTATTTATGCTGTCTAATCCCTCCCCCTTCTCCCTCATCCCCACCTCCCTCCCAACTACCAACCATCAGTTTTTCCTCTATATTTCTGAGACTATTTCTGTTTACTTTGCTCGTTCATTCAGTTTTTTAGATTCCACATATAAGTGAGATCATATGGTTTTTGTCTTTCTCCGCCTGACTTAATTCATGTAACAATAGTCTCTAGGTCCATCCATATCGTTGAAAATGGTATGATTTCATTCTTCTTTATAGTGGAGTAATACTCCATTTTATTAAAGTACCACAGTTTCTTAATCCAGTCGTCTACTGATGGGCATTTCAGTTGTTTCCAAGTCTTGACTATTGTAAATAGCGCTGCAATAAACATAAGGGTGCATGCATTTTTTTGAATTAGTGTCTTGGGTCATACAGTAGTTCCAATTCCAGTTTTTTTAAGATACCTCCATACTGATTTCCATAATGGGCAGTCCCACCAAAAGTGCACCAAGGTTCCCTTTTTTCCACAGTCTCACCTGCACTTGTTGTTTGTTGATTTATTGATGATAGCCATTCTGACTGGAATGAAGTGGTATCTCATTGTGGTTTTTATTTGCATTTCCCTAATGATTAGTGAGGTTGAACATTTTTTTCATATGCTTGTTGGCCATCTGTATGTCCTCTTTAGAGAATTGCCTCTTCATATCCTCTGCCCATTTTTTAATTGGG
>NW_017732985.1:54426-71857 GCF_001890085.2 Hipposideros armiger | reverse complement strand
AGTTGTGGAGGATGTTGCTTCACTGGCCCAAGTTGGCACCATCATTGCGCTCTTCCCGGGAGAGGCAGATCAGTCGCCGGCTTCTGGATGGCCACTCACTGTGGCTGCTGGCCACTCACGCTGGCTCCTGGCTACATATGGTAGCCCATGGCAACCCACTGCCATAGGGGCTGCAGCCTATGCCGTCGCCAGCGGGCAGCCCACCTCCAGGTTGAGCTGTTGTTTAGCATCTTAGCTGTGAAGGGCAGTGTCACTGGCCCTCAATGTGGGATCTGAACCAGGGCCCTCTGTCATCCCAAGCCAGTTCTTAACCATTGCACCACTTGGCCAGCCCCCAACTGGTTGTTTTTTATGATTTCTCTATCCTTCTTTTTGTCCTCACTAAATTCCTTAAACGTCCTTATCATCAGTGTTCTAAACTCTGTCTCTGAAAGATTGGATACCTCTGCTTCATTTAGTTCCATTTGTAGAGGTTTCTGATCTTTTACTTGGGACATGTTTCTTTGTTTATTCATTCTAGCTGTTGCTCTGTGATTGCTTCAATGTATTAGATAGATCACCTATGCCTCTCAGTTGTTGCTGGATGCTCTTGTAGTATGTGTCCTTTATATTCGGATTGCACAGTCTCTGTATTCTCCTGTCCCATGTGTTTCAGAGGTGTTGCTGTTGAAGTTGATCTTTAATTGTTTTTGGCTTGTCAGAGGATGGGATTGACCCTCTGACTGATTAGATGGGGGAATTATTTCCATTCACAGTGTATGAGACGCTGTGTGGAGGTTGATACCCTCAGAGGAGGCTTGGCCACTATGGGTTCTTGTGCCTGTTGAAAATGTCCTTGGAGAGTGCCACTTGTAGGTTCAACCAGGTTTTGTCTAGCACTGGCCTCTGGGTATATTGATTCTGGTGTCTCTCGGGCAGGGCTCCCACTCAGAGCCATTTTAGACATGCCTGTTCCCAGTTCGTAGCTACCTGGTAGGTGCCTCCAGGCTGTACACAGTCGGCTGCTGCTCATGCTGGACCTGTGGTCATGTGGGGATGGTCTCTGTGTGAACTTAAGCTGGCTGCCCCCTATATTGGTCCTGAGGCAGTTTTGGAAAAGGCCCAGGGCCCCCTAGGCCTGTTGCCACCTGTCAGATGCCGGTAAGGCCCACCTATTGAAATAGGCTTTTTAGGGGCGTGTGTCTGGCTATTTGTCCCAGTGTTGAAGGTGTATCTGCGATGTGGCACTAGCTTGGCAGGATGGAGTTCACGTGAGTTATGTGACATGATTGGTAGTTTTTAAGACATTAATGCAGATTCAGGTCTTACACCAATACCTGGCTTGTGACCCCTTTGAATAGCGTCCCAAGGACACTACAGCCAGCCTCCACCTCGCACTCACTGATTCACAAAAGCTACTCCTGAGTGGCTGTGGTGTAGTTTTGTGGTCACGGAACACCACAAAGATGACCCCAGGGCTCTGCAAACCACCTTCTATTGTAAAAAAACCTTTTCCACAGTTTATGGGGGTTGGCCCAGTCACCCCAGCACCCTGACAGCCCTTGGATATGCAGCTGGTGGGCGAGGTAGTGTTACAGGTGTGTAAAGGCTGTGGTCAGTAGTTTCTACAAATTCAGTGTAGTCTCAGCTCCTGAATCAGTGCTAGGTCCATGTCCACTTCATAAAACAAAAACAAAGTAAGGCAACCCAACAACATCAAAACACAGATACCTTCTCACAGAAACTTGATAAGCAGTGATTAGACAGGAGAAACAAAAGTATATAAAAGAGACACAAGACAGAAAAACAGTGACAAAGCAATATCCAGATAAATAAGTCTAAGAAATGAAAAAAAACAAAATAAATAAAAGAAAAAAGGAAAAGGAACTAAAAGATGAAAGAAAGAAAAAAAAATAATAATAAAGAAAAAAGGGGGAAAAATAAGAAAAAGAAAGGAAAAAAAAGGCTTTCCGCCCACTTTAATCTGCAGACAACTTGCTCAGCAATAGAGAGTCTTTGGGTGACTCAGCACCAGCTATGTTGAGGGGAAGGGCTGAATGTGTCATACACCGGCCTCCCTCTCAGGCTTGCAGTGAGCTTCCCGAAATTAGCTGCTGTGTTCTCTGGAACGGTGCTCACCACCAAAAATTCTCACAGATTGTTGTGGGCTGTGTGCTGCTGCTGCTGCAAAAAAAAACCCTCTATGGCCTGTGGAGGTGGGGGCCAGGCACCAGGGGCTCAGAGTGCCCCCGGTAACACAGCTCTAGGTGGGCATGGCAGGCCCCCAAGGCACCACGGGGTGTGGTCAGTGGACCCCACCAAGTCAGAGTAGTATGCAGTCCTGCACTGGCAATCAGCCTGCACAAACGCACCAGGAATGCCCCAGACAGATCACTCAGGTGCACAGCTCATGGCCCAACACTCCCAGAAAAACTCCCAGTCTCAGCCTGTCCCAATCAGCAGCTCACAGATCAGTCCGAACAGCCCGACAGCCCATCACCAGCCTAGCAACTCTGCACATGCAGTGCAAAAGTGGGGACCCAAGGCAGCTTGCGTACTCCCGCGTCTCAATGAGCAGCCTGTTGGAGCCTGAGCATGCCCGCCAGACATTTTCCTGGCTACGCAGCACAAGCAGTATGGAGGGTAGGGATCCAAGGCTGCATGTGCATGCACGCACGCGCGCGCGCGTGCACACACACACACACACACACACACACACACACACACTCCTGCACCAATTCCACCAGACCAAAGTGGTGCTGGACCTGACCCTCTGTGGGAGGACCCAACCCTAAAAAAAATGGCGCCCTCCTGTACACTACTCATGTGCAAGCTCCACACCAGGGGAACAATGGTCTCAAAACCTCCAGCTCTTGCACCAAAGGCGCTCAGTTCAGTCATTATCCTCAGGCTCCTGGACCCCACTCGCACAGCTACCCCCTCTATCAGGGACCAGGTGAGTGCTCACTGGTGCTGAGTCTGTGTGCCAGCTCCACTGGTTCTCTAGCCTGCCTCAGCCTCACCGAGTTGAGCAAAGAGAGTCCTCACTAATTTCTACTGCCAGCTAACGTAGAACTCCTCTTCCTAGCGAAGTAACTCTGGGCTGGTGAACTCGGTGTGGGGCCAGAGGGTCTCTCCCCTAACTGGAGAAGCCTCTCCAATGCTAAGGAGTCCCTCACGGGGTTTGCCCGCTCTCGTCTCTGACCCTCCTACCAGACTCGACATAACCTCCTCTTTAAGTCCTTTGTTTAGAGGTTCTGTTCATCTAGTGTTCATGGGACTTCCGAGGTTGAATGTTGTATGAATTATTTGTAATTTTGGTGTGATCCTGGGAGGCAGTTGACACAGCGTCTGTCTATTCTGCCATCTTATTGGAAGTCTGGCAAGTGATTCTTAAATGACTATGTAATTGCAAAGAACCTAGAAGGCAAAAACCATTTGGAAAAGAAGAAAAATTTTGGACAATTTATACAACCTAATTTCAAGAATTACTATACAGCTTCAGTAATCAAGGCAGTGTGGTACTGGCTTTTACAGATGAGCAGAGCAAGGATCAGAACTAAAGTCACAAGTAAATTATCAACTGATTCTTTGAGAGGAGCCAAGTGAATCCTATTAATTAGTGACAAAGTGTTTTTACAAATGATACTGGGACAACTAGATAACTATTATGTAAAGGAAATAAATCGCTACCCATATTTCCCAAAAAACACAGGTCTAGGGATTAAATGTAAAGTTAAAATTATTAGCTTTGAGAAGAATTCACAGATGAATTGTTTTGTAATCTAGGAATAGACAATATTCTCTTAGGACACAGAAAGCACTAACCAATAATAAAAAATAAAGAACGAGAAGGAGAAGGAGAAGAAGAAGAAGAAGGAAGGAAGAGGAGAAAAAAATTGGATTTCAAAGTTTTAAAAACTTTAGTTCATCAAATACACAATTAAGAAAATGTATAGCAGGGCTGGCCGAGTGGCTCAGTTGGTTAGGAGCTCGCTCTGAGCAACAGGGTTGCCTGTTTGATTCTCACATGGGCCAGTGACACTGTGCCCGAGCTGAGCTGCCACTGAGCTGCCAACAGGTGGCAGGACGGTTCAGCTGGTGAGAGCACTTGCTCCTAACAACAAGGTTGCCTATTGGAGGTGGTGGGCTATGCCCACCTGCAACTAAATACTGAGCTCAGCACTTTGAGCTGAGCTGCCACCCGGGTGGCTCGGATAGAGCTCGCACTCTTAACAACAAGGCTGCCGGTTCGACTCATGCATGGGATGGTGGGTATGCCCACCCACATCTAATTGAACACAGCACCTTGAGCTGAGTGGCTTGACTCAACTTGCAGCTGAGTTTGCTGTGCCCTTCACAACTATGATTGAAGGACAACAACTTTGCTGTTCCCCTCCCTCAGTTCCCCAACACTGTTCCCCTCCCCGAATTCCCCAATTTAAAAAGAAAGAAAGAAAGAAAGGAAGGAAGGAAGAAAGAAAGAAAGAAAAATGCATAGCCAAGCCCAAGACTGGGAGAAAAATGTAAGTTGAACTTTTACATGATAATGCATGGGGGAAATACAATGAAAATAATTTTCCATTGTAGTATAACAAGTAAAATAGTTGGATTCCAGACATACTGCTAATGACAAAATAAAAGCAACAAATAACTGGAAAGTTATACTTTATACTTGATTCTACACAACATAATAGAGATGAAAACACTTCTTAATTTAGTGACAATATTATAAAGTAAGGCTGATTAATTTTTCACTGGATGTTTAAAATAACATTTTAAAATGGGATATCCAAGTGAAGGAAACATGCCTTTGTTTTTAGTGTATTAACTATTTTTTGTTTGTTTTCTTAATTATTGATTCATTTTTTTCAGTTACAGTTGACATTCAAATTGCATGTGTACAGCATAATGGTTACACATGTATATAATTTCTGCAGTGATCCCCAATTAGTTTATTGTAAATCATGCATTTTTATCAGTTAAAATTGGGGCAATCAGGAATTCCATAATTGGTCTTTGATTTGCTAGTGAATATTCAAACAAACCTTCAAGAAAGGGTTAATATGAGGGAGAAGGGAAAGGGATTAGACAGCATAAATACGTAGCTATAATATTGCCACAGGGTTATGAAAGACAGTTCGGGGAATATAATTAGTGTTGTAAATATTTTGTAGGATGTCAGATGGTCACAAGTCTTGTTAGGGAGACCACTTCATGGATGGGGTAGAGGCTTGATCACTGCGCTGTACACCTGAAGCTGATGTTGTATAATATTGTATGTCAACTATGATTGAATATATATATATATATATATATATATATATATATATATAGTCATGGGATGTGGAGTATAGTGTGGGAATGAAGTCAATGGAATTGTAATAGATATGTATGATATTGGGGGGGAGTGAAGCGGCGAATTGGGCAAGGGGGGTTGTCACTTTGATGGGTAAAAAATATAACTATTGCACTGGGTTGTACACCTGAAACTAATTTTAAAAATAAAATTAAAAAATAAATAAAATTAAAATAAACATTAAAACAAAAGAAACGGTTAATAATGCTGGGATAAAAATTAGGCCAGGAGCAGCCCCCAATACCATAACAATAGACATAATCTTAAAAAATGTCCTGAAGATGTATGCTTTAGCTATAAATAAAGCACATCCTGATTACTGTTGAAGCTGTACTTTGTAACAATGGGTAGCCTAGCATACACAATACCTCAGTTGCTTTTGGTTTACTGAGAGTGTAGCATTGTAAACACATGCACAGGAAATGTGTGCAGAAAAATAGAAAGAAAACCTTGTACAAATGGCAAGATTAATCATAGATATGGAATCAAGATTGATACTCCAGAATGCCATGAAACTGGTTACTCCCACAATCACAGAAGCAGAGGCAAAAGTTACCCACAAGGAACAGAGTGGATGAGGAATTAACACTAAGGAAACAAGGTACATAGCTGTTCATGCGACAATGACATTTCGAATAGTGTTTTCTAATATTGCAGTATACTTATCCAAATATGTGAATGCCAGTTTATACACCATGAAGGGAATTTCACACTTTTCAGCCAAGCCTGATAACTGCAAGAGTTATCTTCTTATGGATTGAAGAAGAAACACCACTGGTCTGAATGAAGGCAAATGAAGAAATGATTTCACATGATAATGAAATATTGTTATCATATAGAAAGGTGGATAATCCATGAAAGTTGGAATTACTGTTTATAGAAAAGCATATTTTTATGTACTTCTTGTCTGTTATCTTCTATATATTGAACACATTCTCATAACCAAAACTCTGTAAGAATTTTATCCAAATAGTCATTGTTTTCTGAATGGGCCAGACATTTTCCAGTTTTTTGCCTAGCACCTTTATGCCAGGAGTCAAGAGTTTTTGTAACAATAGCCATAACCCTGGGACCATCATTTCATCTATAGTAAAATATTGTGTAATGTAGGAATCATCACTTGCCAAATTTCAAAGGTCTAAACCATACTCCACTTGGAAGCAGCCATATATTACTACTTAGGAGGTAAAAATGTACAGAAGCACTACCTAAAACCTGAACTCAGTGCTTGTGAGAAAAGGGCCAAAACAGTCTCCTAGAGCACCAGAAAAAGTCTTTCTTTGCTATAATCCATTTCTGAAAACTCAGGAAACATAGCAGGAAGAATTGGATTCTTTCCTTCTGAAATGGTAGACTGCAAAGACAATAGGTTCTTTTCCACTAGATAGCAAGCTTATGTATTTATTAAGGGGAAATGTTTGCTAGTTCATAGCATGTTAGATTCAGATGTACATGGAACTTAAAAGCATAAATACCAAATCATAGTTTTAACATATTATAAAGTAAGGGTTTCACCCCAAGAAAGCTGTCAGAGGGCTGGCCGAGTGGCATGATTGTTAAGAACTGGCTTGGGACACCAGAGGGCCCCAGTTCGGATCCCACATATGAGGGCCAGTGACACTGCCCTCCACAGCTAAGATGCTGAACAACAGCTCAACCTGGAGCTGNTGGGCTTGTTTTGCTGTTCTTTCTCCAGTTCCCTTAGGTGTAAAGATAGTCTGTTGATATGAGGTTGTTCTTGTTTCTTTAGATAGGCCTGCATTGCTATGAATTTTCCCCTTAGGACTGCTTTCATTGCATCCCATAGATTTTGGGTTGTTGTGTTTTCATTGTCATTTGTCTTGAGATAGCTTTTGATTTCTTCCTTGATCTCAGTTTTGACCCACTCGCTATTTAGTAGCATGTTATTCAGCTTCCATGTATTTGTGTGCTTTCTGGTTTTCTTCTTATAATTGATTTCTAGTTTTATAGCATTGTGATCAGAGAAGACGCTTGATATGATTTCAATCCTTTAAATTCATTAAGACTTGTTTTGTGTCCTAACATGTGGTCTATCTTGGAAAATGTTCCATATGCACTTGCGAAGAATGTATATTGTGTTGCTTTGGGGTGAAATACTCTAATAATATCTATTAAATCCAGCTGGTCTAAAGTGTCATTTAATGCCACTGTTTCTGAGTTGATTTTCTATCTGGATAATTTGTCCATTCATGACAATGGTGTTTGAAGTCCGTACTATGAAAATGTTACTGTTGATCTCTGTCTTTATGTCTGTCAATTCTGTTTTATATATTTAGGAGCTCCTATGTTCGGTGCATAGATGTTTACTAGGGTTATGTCCTCTTGTTGAATTGATCCTTTTATTATTATGTAGTGTCCTTCTTTGTCTTTTATTGTAGTCTTCATTTTAGAGTCTATTTTGTCTGAAATAAGTATTGCTACTCCCGCTTTTTTCTCATTTCCAGTTGCATGAAATATCTTGTTCCATCCCTTTACTTTCAGTCTGTGTGTGTCTTTTGATCCGAGATGAGTCTCTTGTAAACAGCATATTCATGGGTCCTGTTTTCTTATCCACTCAGCCACTCCATGTCTTTTGATTGGAGCATTTAGCCCATTCATATTTAAAGTGATTATTGATAAAAAATGCATATTTATTGCCATTTTCTTATTCATATTTCTGGTCTTCCTTGGTTAGCTTTCCCCCCCCCTTTCTTCTGTTTAAAAAAGCCCTTGTGACATTTCCTGCAATGCTGGCTTGGTGGTAATGAATTACTTAAGCATATTCTTTTCTGAGAAGCTCTTTATCTCTCCTTCAATTTTAAGTGACAGCCTTGCTGGGTAGAACACTCTTGGTTGTAGGTCTTTGTTTTGCATCACTTTGAATATTTCCTGCCATTCCCTTCTGGCCTGCAGAGTTTTTGTAGAAAATTCGGCTCTTAGTCTTATAGGAGTTCCTTTGTATGCAACCTGCTGTCTTTCTCTTACTGCTTTTAGGATTCTGTCTTTGTCTTTAACCTTTGCCATTTTAAGTATGATGTGTCTTGGTGTGGACCTATTTGGGTTCAGCTTGTTTGGAACTCTCTGCACTTCCTGCGCTTGTATGTTGATTTTCTTCTCCAGGGTAGGGAAGTTTTCAGTCATTATTTCTTTGAATACATTCTCGTTCCCTTGCTTCTTCTCTTCTCCTTCTGGTATTCCTATGATGCGAATGTTGTTACGCTTAATATTGTCCCATAGGTCTCTTAAACTATTTTCATTGTTTTTTATTCTTTTTTCTTTCTGTTGTTCCAACTGGGTGATTTATGCTATTTTGTCTTCTAAATAGCTGATCTGATCCTCTGCTTCATCTAATTTACTGGTGATTCCTTCGAGTGTGTTCTTCATTTCAGTTATTATATTCTTTAGTTCCAACTAGTTTTTTTTAAGGATTTGTATTGGGGAATTGGGGGGATGGGAACAGTGCTGGGGAATTGGGGGAAGGGGAACAAACAAGTTGCTGTCGTTTTGTTCTTCAGTCTAGTTGTGGAGNGTAGGCTGCAGCCCCTGTGGCAGTGGGTTGCCATGGGCTACCGTGTGTAGCCAGCAGCCAGCGTGAGCGGCCAGCAGTGGCAGTGAGCGGCCATCCAGAAGCCTGCAACTGATCTGCCTCACCCGGGAAGATCACAATGATGGTGCCAACTTGAGCCAGTGAAGCAACATCCTCCACAACTAGACTGAAGAGCAAAACGACAGCAAATTGTCTGTTCCCCTTCCCCCAATTCCCCAGCACTGTTACCATCCCCACAATTCCCCAATAAAAAATCTTAAAAAAAAAGAAAGATGTCAGAGTCATTACTGATTTATCCTTGATTTTTAGCTATAATCTTTTATGATTTATTTCTAAGGTTTTATATATTTTCTTTAATTCAATTATTTCACTTGATGTATTTTGCTCAGAATGTCTAATGATGTCTAAGTTTAATAATTGTATTATGTCTATATGATCTATGCTTCTTGGTGTTGGTAAATTCCATGCAGTTTTATAAGGACAAAAATATGATGAAATACTTTATCATTAGACAGACAAATATTGTGACACTGCCAAAAATGAACTGTCAGTAGTAGTGTGGTATTCATGAACTGATTAGCTTAATCCAGACTCACCTTTGGAAAGACAATTGAAGGATTTAAGTGACAAATTTAAGACGGGTTGCAAAAACAGGGTATGAAAATCAAGGGTCAGCTGTAATCATACGGGTACAGTTGTCACAAATTGACAAGTGAATATACTACCAAGTGAAAGAATGGAAAGGTACATCTTTCCAGGGCATTCTAGATTGAATAAATCTATAAAATCATGAGGCAAAATGTACCCAGCGCTGCCCACAAGCAACCTCTGAGATTTCAGACACCTGAACCATACACTTGAGCTTGGGTGCCCTTTGCCTTGGCCGCCAGGGCTCTGTGCACATGCGCAGTGATATCAGTCTCTGACCCGTGACATCAGCCTCTGACCCGTGACATCAGCCTCTGACCCATGCACAGTTGCTTGGTTACAGCCGTTCTGGGCTGAGAGATTCCAACCTGCCTCACTGCCCTGCTAGGATATTGTGTCGAGAGGAGTTGGCTATTCTACAGTCTACTGTTGTTGGGCTCAGGAGACTGAAAAACTAGGGAGTGCTGAGGAGGTTCCGAAGCCCTTAGGCTCAGCCATGAAGAGAGTTTTGACCTTGGGAGTCAGAGGCATGTGTTGCCCTTGGGCTCCTCAAATAGCTCGCAGAGCAATGGTGTTGGCAAGAAGATTGAATCTGGAGCTAGCTATCATATTTGAGAGAAAGATCTCCAGAAAATCCACAAAGCTGCCTGCAGGGGGAATGTACCAGAAGTGCAGAGGCTTCTTCTGCTCCTCCCGGAGAGGATGAAGGACAGAGACAGGAGGAAGCAGTGAGAGGGCCTGCAAGGCCAGAGGCCACAGGGCGGGAGGTGGGGGGGACCTGAGAGAGGACTCACTTTCCCGGCCTCATCCAGGTGGAGGCCAGCCCAGCCAAGGGCGCTGGACTGTCTTCCCTCCGTGGTAGGGACCCTACCTGGAGTCCAGTGCCCAGGCTGACTCCGTGAGCAGCAGAAACAAAAACTTAAGGACCCACTCATTATTCCCCCTATAGAGCACTTTAGTGAGAAGTTTAAAACATTTAACTAAATATCAATAATAAAAATGAAAATAAGTATACACAACATTTTATTTTTGATGTTCACATTTTTAGATCATAATGTTATATCCTATAGAAAAGAGCATAATGAGAAAAATAATTCCCACAATAGATCAACTTGTGGGGTAAAAATTCTGAACTTTTTGGAGAAAATTAGTTAGATATTTATATGACTAAAATCAGTTCCAGATGGACTATTGGTTAAACATTTTAAATATACAATATGAGGAAAATACCAGTAGAAAACACAAATGCCTATACATTTTTTTATGTTGACCAAGACTTCAAAAGCTAGAATTCTGGAGCTTGGTTAAGCAATATAAAAAATTAAAACACTCTGTATGCCAGAAAATAATGTTAAGAAAATGTACTTGCAAATTATTTACAACATACTAATATCAGACCAAAAGTGTATCTTCATTTTACAGAGAAGACTCTGAGATCAACAACAAAAAAAGAACCCTTGAATTTGAAATTGGACAAAGTCTTTTGTATCTCTACAAGTGACCAACACATATAGGGAAAGTATTTAGTATCCCTGGTGTTAAAGGGGATTTAAGTTAAAAGAGAAATGAAATTACCTTTCCATCCACAAAGTGTGTGAAGGTGAAGAGCCATAGCACTTACACTGCTGCTTCAAGATTAAGTTGCTTTGGCTTTTCAAGTCGGCCATTCAGTGAAAAGCACCACGTTTAAAAAATGTTGACCGGCTGAGTGGCTCAGTTGGTTAAGAGTTAGCTTAAGAACATGAGCTCTGAGAAACAGGGCCGCCAGTTCGATTCCCATATGGGCCAGTGACACTGGTGCCCAAGCTGAGCTGCCAACAGGTGGCAGGATGGCTCAGTTAGTGAGAGCATGTGCTCATAACAACAAGGTTGCCTGTTCGAGATGGTGGGCTATGCTCACCCGCAACTAAATACTGAACTCGGCACCTTGATCTGAGCTGCCGCCTGGTGGCTCAGGGGATAGAGCAGGTGCTCTTAACAACAAGGCTGCCGGGTTTGACTCCTGCATGGGATGGTGGCTATGCCTACCTGCAACTAAGACTGAACTCGGCATGTTGAGCTGAGCTGCCACCTGGATAGCTCAGTGGATAGAGCGCAACACTCTTAACAAGGCTGCTGGTTCTACTCCCACATGGGATGGTGGCTACGCCCACCTACAACTAAGATTGAACACAGCACCTTGAGCTTAGAGGCCACAAGCTGCTGATGAGCAGCTAGATGGTGACTGGTGCCTTCCACAACTAAGATTCCAAAACTTGGCTGGTCCCCTTCCCCAATTTCCCAACACTGTTTCTCTCCCCCAATTCCCCAATACTTTTCCTTAAATGTATTTGCCTTTAATTCAATTCCAAATACTAAAGCATCTTTATGAAATAATTGGATAAATTACATACAGCATGTTTTTCTCAGCAGTACTTAAAACATCAATGCATTATGAAGGACTCATATAAGCAGGGCATCCATAGGATGAAGTAGTATGTGGCTATTTGAAGGTGGTATGGATAACAGATGTATGTTGACATGCCAAGATGTACTTGGGTAGATCATAAAGGAATGGAGAAAAGAATTGGTTTGATTATATACACACACAAACAGATTATGATTTATCTTATGTTAGCCAATATGTGCAAAAACTGATATCTTAGTATTATAAGTGAACTTTTCATTTCCTTTTTTTAAAAAATCTGATTTCTACAATGAACATATATAGAAATTAAAAAATGTTTATTGTTAATGAAATAATCATGGGGAATGTTTTATTGTTTCCAGGAATATGAATCCTGCACAGACAAAAATAATTTCCTACTTTTCTGTTTTGTTTTTAAATTTTTTGAAGATTGGTATTTCCTGACAACTTTTAGTCCCTTGAAGAGCAGAGGGAACCTTTTTTCTTGCCTGTCAAGTTCACATATATATATTTTTATATACACTCATATTTTTCATTATATATAGCTTTATTGCCTCTAATATGTAAATGATTTTTGGTTAATCATTTTAGCTGTGTTTTTATGAAAATGAAAAATCAAAACTAGCAAATATAAGTGATTATTACTGTGGCACAAGTATTGCTTTACTGTATAAAATTTTTCTTTAAAAGTATTGAACTTGGGCTGGCTGAGTGGCGTGTTGGTTAAGAGCTGACTTGGGACGCCAGCTCTGAGCAGCAGGGCCCCAGTTCAGATCCCATATGAGGGCCAGTGACACTGCCCTCTACAGCTAAGGTGGTGAACAACAGCTCGACCTGGAGCTGGGCTGCCATGAGTCGCCAGCCACGGTGTAGGCTGCAGCCCCTGCTGCAGTGGGCTGCTATAAGCTACTGTATGTGGCCGGCAGCCAGCATGAGCGGCCAGCAGCTGGTTTGAGCTGTGAAGAGCCACTGTGAGTGGCTGTCCAGAAGCCTGTGACCAATCTGCCTCACCCAGGAAGAGCACAATGATCACAATAACAACATGGGCCAGTGAAGCAACATCCTCCACAACTAGACTGAAGAACAAAAGGACAGCAACGTGTCTGTTCCCCTTCCCCCCTATCCCCCAGCACTGTTCCCCTCCCCCAATTCCCCAATAAAATCTTTTTTTTAAAGTATTGAACTCTGCACCTGAAGTTATCTATTCTTTCAACCCATTTATGCATCAAATATCACCTGAATACCTATTACGTAGCAGACATAGTCTATGTAAGACCCTTTCGATCTATCTCTCAGGTCTTTTTCACCCTTAAAATTTTCATGTTGCCCAGTATAAGCCAAATGAAAATTTGAAATGGAAGCATTAAGACCTAATCTCAATTGAACCTTTTTCTTCGTCCTTTCAAACAAAAGGATTTCTGCAGTTAGCACATTGTAAAAGAAGCTGCTCTTTTGTAATGTTCAATAGTATTAAATACTAATAGTATTAAATATTAGCTCTGATCAGTGGAAATATCTGATTTTCATATAATCTATATAACTAAATATTGAATAAACTGAGCCAACCCTGTTCATTTGAATCCTGAGTTTCCTTTGGCTTAAAGTTTCTTGAAAATCAAAATAAGAATTACTTAAAAAAAATTATTGTCTTGTTTTGTTTTGTTATTTTAGTCTTCTTTCTCCATAATGCTTTTAAGAACCAGAATTTATTTCAATGGCAACTATATGACTAGAACGACAATAAATCTGTTGTATATACAATTATTTCACTTCATATAAGTCACCATGGATGGTAGGATGCCCACTCTTGTATGTACCAATAAGACATTTTTTAAAACGCTGCCAATTATGGTTACAAGACATTCTGAATTATAAATTGACTTCCAAAGTCAGAAATGCTAAATGTGAGAAAATAAGCATCTTAGAATCATTGAAATACAATGTTCTATCTAATCCTTAAACATATCTGCAAAGTAGATGATATCATTTGATTTAAATGAAATTTTGTCTTTGTAAAGTAGTAGTAATAGTAATAATTATAATAATATTATCTAACAATTATTCAGCTGTGTTTTGTGCTAGGAAGTGTAGTCAACACTTTGCATAGCTTCTCATTTAAGCAAACAGCAGTGTCCTGTGAGGTAACTACTGTGTTTATCCCCATTTTGTTGATGAGGAAATTGAGGTCTGCAAAGGCTGAGGGATAGCTAACAAGTGACAGAGTTAAAGTAGGATCAAACGCAAGTTGAGCTGAATCCCCAGGTCATTCCCTCTCTAGTCACATAGGCTGCTGTTGCATTCATATGGTGAGTGACAAGAGCTAGTAAATATTGTACTTTGTCCACAAGCAAAGTCCATATTGGTTTTGAAGGCCTAGGAATAGCATTTCACATTCACAGGCAGGTGAGGAATTGCATGGTTGAGACAGTGCCCTGTAATGTCCTTAAAAAGTCTTGTCACCCTCATAGGACCACTCTGCATCTGGCCTGTGCCTGTAGTCACCTGGGAGGGGTGACTCTTCTAACAGACAGAAAATGTGAGCTGAACCTACATGATGATAAGAAAAGGACACCTCTGATGAAGGTACATTGGTAACCAGCTATGTCAACATGAGACGGATTTCATTATTTAGAATAAAAATGAATTTGTCTCAATTAAATATAATTAATTGGGGAAAGTTGTAGAATGTTTACTTTGAATTCCAAGAATTTACCATCTATTTATTGGCATAATCCTGACAGTCTGTACAGTGCCAGAAAGAGGAGTGTGTGAGTCTCCTGCTGGAATGTGGGGCTGATCCAAGTATAAAGGACACAAATGGCTACACCGCTCTCCACCATGCGGCCCTTGGTAACAGCAAAACAGCAGCCCCAAAGCTACTGCAACACCAGGCACATATGGAAGCGAGAACAAAGGTATAGACCAGCAGACTGTATCTACACAATATTTGCATTATATGTCTTTTTAGCCACAAGCATTTCATTTCTAGTAGATATATACTGCATACTGTGCATTAGGTCCTGTCACCATGGAAACAACTCCAAAGCTAAGTCGGGGGAGGGGGCTGGGGAAATGGGGTGTCCATGGAAAGGGCCAAGCTCTGTCTCCCACCTCCCCTTCTACCCCAGAAGGAAGCACTTGCCGTTACTGCATGGGAGTGGGTACCAGATTTAGAGCCCACCAAGGACTGAAGGCCTGGGGGGTGAGAAGTGATGTGGGGGTGGCTGCTGTGCAGGCAGGACCTTAGGAGGTGGGTGCTGCTGGGGATGGGTGGGAGGAGGAGTGGAGACCTGGTACTGGCAGCGGGAGCTGTGGGCATGCAAGTAGGGAGGGAAAGCAGCAGGCCACAGGCCCTGAGCACCCCAGAACTCTGGGGTTCTGAAGATTGGGCCAGGAGGGTGAGTCACGTCTGGACATCCAGCAAGGACATCCACCTGTGCTCAGAACCACTGTGCCAGCCATGGTCTCCCTCGGGGTCTCCACCTCAGCCTTGTGGAGATCCTGGGCGGGTTGCAGGTATACAGAGGGAGCAGGTGATGGGGACACATTTCTGCGCTTTTGGTCCTGGACATACATCGCCTCTCGCCACTGCAACCCCAGCAGGAATGCTCTCGGTTGACACAGGTAGGGTCACGTTTACATGTTTGGAAGTCAAGCAGTTCCCTGAATGAAAACATTTTGAACTTAATTGCTGAAAGTTGCACTTTACATGATGATACTTCTAAAGAAGCAGTTGAGGGCACGGCTGTCTTTTGTGCACTTATGGCAAATATTGGCAAAAACACAATTTGTCAAAGACATTCTTTTTCAAATATTTTCCCATTGGAGTTGTTTTCCAATCAATGGAAAATAATGCAGAAAGCAAAATTTGCCTTGGAAATAGGCTTTATCTTAAAACTCAAAGTAACAAAAACAGTTTACAGTATCATAGAAATCTTGCTGCTATTAACATGGTCCTCTATTATCAAAAGATGATTTATATAAAAGTGATTTAGCTCTCATTGGCCAAAGCTTAAGAGGGACAAGGAGAGCACAATCAGAGGAGCTATGCAGACCGATTTGGAAATTTGGCCATGGAGGGGAAATAACAAGAAGAAGTTTCTTTTCTTTCTCTTTAGTTTCTATGTTTAGGCAAGGGGTTCTCCAGTTTTCAGGGATAATAAACTTTAATTTGGGGGAGAGAGTTTGTGAGATGTAAACTTCCCTTGGGACAATTTTAGGAGGGCTCTGAGGTAATGATATTGCAGTGAATGGTGGCCATTAAGTGAGAAGCAGGAGGGATGGACAAATAATTAACTGACATATAATCTTGTTCTGACAGAAAGAGCCACGTAGATAAGGGTCTAAACTCTGCTCTGAAATCCATATTTCTTAATGGAGACTATCAATAAAGACATCAAGTTGCATCTTGAGTTAATTAGTCTTTTTTTCCCACTCTTAACCCAGGAAATTAAGCACAGTTTTGATAAGTGACATATCTCTTACACTTTTATTTGGACAAATCCTCAAATGACAGAGGAAATTGGCCACATAGGCAAGAGAATAGACTGAAGTGATTGTCTACTGCACTAAATCTCAGCTAGAATTGTGCTGGAGAATCACAATCACTTGAGGAACTTTCAAAGCATTTACAACCCTAGGCTCTTCCCTAAAGGTTTTGACTGAGTAAATCTAGTAAGGACTGGACATTGTATATTTTTAAAAAGTTCCCAGAGATTCCAATACAACTCCTAGTTCAAAACTACTGTATGGATAAGTGTAATGTATCATTTCACAGATTTCAAAAACTTAAGAAATGTCTAGAAGAAGTGGAGTTTGAGAGGTGATACTTCCTTCAGCTCTCTCCTTGCCAACACTCTTAGCCTGACTTTGAATTGTCTGTACCTATGAGCTTGAGAAGTGAAAGTGAATATCATTGCGGGTATCTGCTGGCTTAAAGAAGAACACCTGTTACCTTTCAGCCATCAGTCATTCACTGGCGCTCAGAGAATCTTTAGAAATTTGCTGATGAGTAGTCTATTAATAAGTCGAATCTGACCCTTTTCAAGTTTTGCATCTTTTCATGCTCAGGTTGTTAGTGTAATAAATGTTTACTACAAGCAGGTTTTTTTTTTCAATAGTGGGAAATCATGAAACTTTGTTTTAGTTGGAGCTGAATGATAGACTGTCTCAGTGTGTCTATTAAATTCATAGAGCCCTGGTATAATCAGGATGGCAGGTTTAAACATCAAAATATCAAAATCCTGAAGTTAGGCTTTTCACTATAGCTGTTATGGAGGCCCGCCGCCCTCTGGAGATCCCCGAAGGCCGGGACCCTTTTCTAGGCACTCGCTATTTGGAATGAGCAAATCCGAGAAAATGGGGTGGCAGACCCACTGCAGAGTATCGAAGTTGGGGGCAGCATCCCACCCTGAGGTTGCAAGTTAGCGAGGGACTGGCAACCCTTCAACAGCTGAGTTTTGGAGTGGGGAGCACTGGCCTGGCGAGAGGT
>NW_017732985.1:52765-54148 GCF_001890085.2 Hipposideros armiger | reverse complement strand
ACAGCCACTTTTGGGTCATTAAATTCATGAGCTTTCTAGTATTATCCCTTGCTCAAAAGGAGCACCTGTATGTAATGTATATTTTAATGTTATGTAAATCTGTTATATTGGGCAAGGGTCTGAATTCTTTAAGCTGGAAACATTCCTGAAATTATCTCCATGCATTACCATAAACTAACATTGTAATAAAAGATGGTCTTTGGTAAAAAAAAAAAAACCTGAAGTTAGTACCACTTCAGATGGGAACTGTTTCAATAATTTAGTTTCAGTGGTCCTATGAAGTAATTATCCATTGGATAAACAATCTGTGAAAAATCAATACAAATAGACTGTGGTTTGAATAAGTTTTGGAAAAAATTTGTTGAGTGGGTAAAATGAGTCTAAATGACAGTTTTCATTCATGTTGGGGCCCAATTTTTTGATAAAACATACAAGTATGATACCAAAGACAGGAAAGATTTTACATACAAATATTCACATTTTACACAACCATTTGGAAACAGCAAATATAAAATCCCAAGTGAACTATGGACTGAATGTGGCCCCTGGATATGTTTAGTTTGCCTCCATATATTGAGTCAACATGGAAAATTTTAGAGACTCGCATAGAAACCTGGATGTCAAGCTTCTCTTAAAGAAGCAAACCTGGTCTCCCTTGAGCCCTGACTACAGGTGGGTATGCTGTGGCGAGACTGCGCCTCTTATATGAGACATGTGTGCTCTAGTTAGCTGCTGTTCTCACCTGGGTTCTTCACTAAATTGGGTCACCTTCTTTGCTTTCATAAACACTGGAGTTGACGATTCCTGTTTTACAGTATATTTTTATAAATATTTCAAGTTTGTTAGACAGTCTATGTTGACTTATTATGTGTATTTTATATTAGTCTCTTTAGAATGAGATTGGATTTTTCAAGTTAGAATTCCTAAGTTGTTTTTTAAAATTATTGTCTTTATATGTCCTTTTAATAACCATACTCCTATTTAAATGTCTATAAGTCTTATGAGGCTAATCATGGTTATAGTTGGAGTTTATGCATATTGCAGATAGTATTGGGTTGTCAGAAAACACATGAAGTATTTTTCTATGTTTTTCATTGCAAAAATGCATTATGACTTTTTTACATCCCAATATCTTTCTCCTCAACATTATTCCTTGAAAATGCAAATGAGAAAACAATAAAATACCAAGGAATAAATTTAACCAAAGAAGTAAAAGACCTGTACTCAGAAAATTATAAGACGTTGAAGAGAGAAATCAAAGAAGATACAAATAAATGGAAATACATACCATGTTCATGGATAGGAGGAATTAATATAGTTAAAATGTCAATACTACCCAAGGCAATATATAGATTCAATGCAATTCCTATCAAACTACCAGGA
>NW_017732985.1:41525-51260 GCF_001890085.2 Hipposideros armiger | reverse complement strand
TATATATATATATATATATATATATATATATATATATATCTCGTCATGGGATGTGGAGTATAGTGTGGAAGTGGACTCAAGGGATTTGTAATAGATATGTATGATATTGGGGGGAAATGGGGCGGTGGATTGGGGAAGGGGGGTTGTCACCTCAAGGGGTAAAAAGTATATCTATTGCACTGTGTTGTACAGCTGAAACTAATTCTAAAAAATGTGTATTTCATAATAAAAATAATTTAATAAAAAAATGCAAATGACTTAGCCGCTTTCATTATGCTAAAAATAATCCATATGAATCAGTATTAAAATGTTGATTCATAAGCCATGATATTTTCATTTCTCATTTATATTTTGCCTTAAGTATAAAATAATTTTAAGTAGCAATTAAAATGGAACTAGAAGAAAAAAACAGATTTTTTTTTTCAAAATTAGATGTGCATTGGGTCCCAGGGTTATCACTATAACTGAGAAAAAAATTTCATATTGTTCTTTGCAATAGCTAAAATAAAAATCTATTATCGTGTAATAGGAGAAAACTCATGGGCCATTTAGTCATAAGCAATCAAAGTTCATTTGAAGCCTATCTCTTTTTAACTTACAGTCCATTTCTTAGTGACTTTTTTGGAGAAAGAGAGCCTGAAGGTGACATCTGGGGTCCTGAGAACATTGATAGAAGAGAAGCAAACACATCTGTATAAGTTGGAGAAAATCTTCACCTCTGTTGGAAAGCTCTCAAAATTATGTTCCTGAAATTTTATCATTCCTCAAACGTTTTTATTTGCTACAGAAAAGTATTGTACAATTGGGATTAAGCAAAGAGAAACATTTCTTTAGTAATAGTCATGTAAAGCACAGTTTTGTAACATTTCTCTCACACAGGTGATCTTTCTGGATTCTTCCCTCTATGAACAGTTCTTAACTTCTGGTAAAGTACATATTCCTAGGAATGCTTTAAGAAACACTACTACAGAGAGAGTCATTTAGAATATCAATTCAGTAAAAATACTAAAAGCATAACTGCTATGTTTTAGAGTTTGAAGTTACAGAGATGAAATATAGCCCCTGCCCTCCAGAAGTTCTCAGTTCAGGTGGGGGGTAATAAAATAACTGCAGTGGTACTATGATGGAGGTTGTGATAGGAGCAGACATTCTTGGAACCAGGGCTGTCAGTATTTGAAGGGAGCTCTGGAGAGTGAGGGTGCAGTTCATCTGTTGGGGACCTAGAAGGAAGACATTTTAAAGTGAAGGACCAGCAGATGACAGCACAGAGGCTGCTTTTTATTCATTTACTTTAGTGTATGATTAAGTTCAGAGGATTTTTTGTGAGATTTAAAATTCAGCTTAGAAATATGTAATTTTATAGGCTATTGTTTTCTCTGTTTTACAGTATGGTTTGACACCACTTTTACTTGCTATATGTAAAAACCATAAGGAAGTGGGGGAATTTTTAATAAGAAACAATGCAAACATACATGCCATCAATAATTGGAAAAGGTATAGTTGTTTGTTCTTTTTTCTTTACCTTAGTATTGTTCTAGAATGGTAATAATCACTCATGTCAGAAAGAATCAATTAATAAAAGGAGGATTAACTTATAATTACATAGTGAAAAATACCAACACATCATCAGTTGGGTAAAAAAACAATTATTCTGACTCTGAAACAGAAAGAATAGTATACTGCAGGATTCATATTCACATTTATAATATTGACTGTCATTTTTTATCAGAGTTTTTGGTCATATGATCTTATGTTAGCTAAAGGATTTTCATGTTAATTTTACTAATTTTGTATAGCATGGAGTGTGGGAGGCCAGCTCCCGCAGGTCCAGGGTTTCCCTTTGGCAGAGACGGCGTCAGCGAGGAAAGAAAGAAAAACGCGCGGAGACACAGGGGCTCTTTTTCAAGAAGAAAAGTGTCTCACTTTATTTTTACAGCATGTCCCTTTTTATACTGGGCAGTTGACCATTACATCATTGAGCTATTTTTTCCAGAGATAAACTTTTACTCATTTGTCTTCTACATAGTTTCATTATTATTTCCTTCCCAAGATCTATTCTCCTTAGAAGTTTGTTTTTCTTAGAGATTTACTATCTTATGCTGTTTCTGTTACAGGGTACAGCTGGATCTGTTCTATACTAATGACTAAATTATCTCTACCTATAATGGCCAGAGCTTAATTCCAGCCTTGGTGCCGGAAGGATGTTTTATGGCCAATTAGCAGTTATCTCAAACACCATAGCTGAGCAGAATCCTGAGACCACAGAGTGCATGCTTTGCTAATTACTAAGAGATCAGGAGACTAACAGTGTGACTAAAATTGCTTTTAGTGTATAAAATAGAATTATAGTAATATATAAGACTTACTAGGTTGATTAAGGTAAATAAAATAATCAAATTTTGAGGGGTATTAGATCTTTATTCTACTGAGGGTGTCTAAAGGGGAATATAAATTTCTTAAGGGATAAAGTAGTATCTGTTTCTCAGTCACAGCTTCAGAATTTGTTACAATGGCAGTGTGCTTAGCCATGTCAGACACTGAGGCACAGCCGGCTCCCAACAATGGAGTCTAAGTTTTAGTTTATGATACAACATTGGACTTAGTGTCATATATATATAATTTTAAAGATTTTATTGGGGAATTGGGGAGGGGAACAGCGTTGGGGAATCAAGGAAGGGGAATAGGCAAGTTGCTGTCCTTTTATTCTTCAGTCTAGTTGTAGAGGACGTCACTTCACTGGCCCATGTTGATATTATGATTGTGCTCTTCCCGGGAGAGGCAGTTGCTCGCTGGCCATTGGACGGCCATTCACGACGGCTCATGGCAGCTCACGAAAGTGCACACCTGCTGCTGGCCAGCCCCACTGCAACCTATGCCGTCGCTGGTGACTCACAGCAGTCTGGCTCCAGGTCGAGCTGTTGTTCACCATCTTAGCTGTAGAGGGCACAGTATCACTGGCCCTCGTATGTGGGATCTGAGTCGGGGCCCTGCTGCTAAGAGCTGGCGTCCCAAGCCAACTGCTAACCAATGTGCCTCTCATCCAACCCTAGTTTTTGTTTTGTTTTTAATTTTCTATAGGTCTTGACATTTTTTAAAAAAGATTTTATTGGGGAATTGAGGGAGGGGAACAGTGCTGGGGAATCAGGGGAAGGGGAACAGACAAGTTGCTGTCCTTTTGTTCTTCAGTCTAGTTGTGGAGGATGTTGCTTCACTGTCCCATGTTGGTATTATCATTGTGCTCTTCCTGGGTAAGGAAGATTGGTCACCGGCCTCTGGATGGCCACTCATGGCGGCTCTTGGCAGCTCACACCAGCTGCCGGCCACTCATGCTGGCTACTGGCCACACATGGTAGCTTATGGCAGCCCACTGCAGCAGGGGCTGCAGCCTACACCGTCGCCAGCGACTCATGGCAGCCCAGCTCCAGGTCAAGCTGTTGTTCACCATCTTAGCTGTAGAGGACAGTGTCATTGGCCCTCATGTGGGATCCGAACCAGGGCCCTGCTGCTCAGAGCTGGTGTCCCAAGCCAGCTCTTAACCAACAAGTCACTCGGCCGGCCCGGCCTAGTTTTTTAAACCTCTACTTTATATACAGTTTTCCTTAAAAGATGCACATTAAACATAAATAGGATTTATTAAACATAAATAGGATTTGATTGTGTCTTTTGGATGACTCTGCTTTAAACCCCCCCTTTTTTTAATGAATACTGATGTTACTAGGTTTTCCCTACATGACTATGAATGACTACTACCAGGCAATCATCAGTTTTTATCCTTCTTCATTTCTAGTCTATTTTGATGTTATTATTTTTCATTGGTATGGGTAGAAAGAAGGACAACTTTAACTTAATAAGCTTTTTCTTTAATGAAGACAAGTCATAGGTGGGTAATGAAGAAAAAGGAGATGGGCTTTCAATTCACACAAGACTGGGTTCAATGCCTAGCTTTCCTACCTGTCACGTGTGTGATCTTGGGAACATTACTTATCATTGCCAAATATGTTTCCTGCTATGAAAACAAGGATAATAGTATATCCTTCAAGGGTGGTTGTGTGTAAGATTATCTAGCATTTAATTTAGTGCCCAGAACATGCTTATCAGCCTCATTAAGTCCAGCTATGACTATTATCACTAGAATTATTATTAATATTATTGTTTCAAGCCTGCCAGCTAGCTTTAACTTACCTGACTTCTAGCTGACTTTGAAGTACCATGTATCAGACTAAGGAAGAAACAGGAAATTCTTCATTGAAACCTTCAGCTGCTTCAGATAAGTGACCTCAGCATAGTTGCTTGTCTGTTAGAGGACTTTAAATTAGCAACTTCTGTATAGTATCCAAGTGGGGCAAGGGGCTTTTTTTTTGTTTATCCCTTCATTTTAGCATTGGAGGTAATTTACAAACATGAACACATAAGAATGTAAATAAATAGTCCATTCTACACAGACATGTAATATATTGAACTTGGTAAAGTGTATCAAATTAGCTGCTTACATAACTTAATTAAAGCTCTTAAAAGTGAAGCTATCTCTCTGTTATTTTAGAACAGCCCTCATGATTGCTGTAAAGGATAAATCCTCAAACACAGTCAGGCTTCTGCTTGAGCAAGGTGTTGATGTCTTTGCTACAGATGTCAGTGCGTGAACTGCAGAAGAATATGCCTGTTTTACAGGTTTGAAGATGTGTTTCCATTAAAATGCTGGTTATCATAAAACTGGGCTTTAGAATAATTTAACTGTTACTTCTTATGTAACAGGTGAGGTGTCACAGTTTGGCTCAGGCATTTGGGGAATGGCAATGAGTCAGTGGACATCCTTAGCCAGAAACTATTCAAAAGGTCAGATGAGTTAGAAGTAGCAAAGAGTACAGATTCCTTAACCCAGAACTTTGAAGACCTTTGTCCTTAGGGATCCCAATGTTCTCCATTTCATTCCAAGTACAACCCCTGTGCATTGGGTATAAATATTATCCTAACTAGTTATTGGGGGTTGTGAAATATTCAGTTTAGTGGGAAATCCTGTATTTTCTGGATGCCATCTGCTATACTCTTCCCCCTTGGACTTTTCAAGGCAAAGGGTTCCCTAAGTTCACCCTCTTTCACAAGTCAGATGGAGAGGGAAAGGAAGTCATTCTGATCATTCCCTTGTTTCCATTGATTCTTTGCTGCAGCGTTGCTATAGAAACGGGTTCTGTAGTCATGACTGACCTTTGCTCCCAGGTTGCCCTTGCTGATGCACAGTCCTCAGTGTTCATGGTTTTCCTTACTTGGACTTCAAAGCTACAACATTCTTTAGTTTGCACCCATGTGCTTGAATGCTGAGCCCCTATTCCAAAGCACCAGCACCCTGGCCCTGAGCTGGGCCTCCCAGCTTTAGCCACATACCCTTCTCCCCACACTGGAATCCTATGCAGGGCCTGCATCTCAGCCCAGACTTTTATGATGAGTTACTCTTTGAGTGTCTTGTTTGTGTCTTCTGCTAGCAGATGTTAGTTGGAGCCATTCTAAGCTGTCAGAGAGGTTCAAATAATGCTGCAGGAAAAGATCAGACTATTTTTTCCACTTTGTTACCATATGTGTACCCCAAGACCACTTGATATCTCCTAGAGCTTCTTCTCTCAGTTCCTGGAAGGTCCCATATCAACCTTCCCAGAGTAGTAGGCACCAAGTTGCCTGAGATTCCTTAGTTAAGATTGGGCCTTCAAGTGATCTGTTTTCCCAAATAATGAAAATCTCCCAAGTGACTTGAATCTCCCTCAGATTTCAAAATATTTTCAATTCTGCATCACAGGGAAGCCAAACAAAGCCAAACAAAGCTCTGAATCTGAATCTAAAGTAGGTGGTTTGTCATTAGAATAGCTGAGCCCACCCATGACTCATCAGTATGCATGTGTAAAAGGAGAGTTATATCTTCCAAGTCAATTGGGGCTGGATAGGGAGGTGAAGCATCATTCTAATAAAGAACTGCTGGTTCAGAGTTTCAAGAGGTCGAGACGGGATAGTAGTAGTTCATGTCAGGTTTGACTTCTGTTAGTTTTCTGCCATCAGTGTGATTAGCTACAAGAATAGGAGACCATTATGTTATCTGATTTAAAGATGTAACATATTTCTAAATACATTTAGTTACAAATTATGTAATAGCTGAGATTCCTGAATTACAAACCACAAAGAAAGAGTAGCTAACTAAAACTGAAAACATTTTCTGAAAACTGCAATATTTGAATGTTAGAACCTATGAAAAACACACATTGGAGTTTATTTGGGTTTCCAAAATAGTTTCAAAAATTAAAACTCAAGAAAACTCATTCCATTGCCTTACCATTTCTCTGAGCATTATTTTGGTGCATTGTCTCATTTAATTCTCTAACAAGCTGGTAAAATAAGGGAGTGAGATGCTTGTTTTATAGTGGAGGACTTTGAGCCAAAGAGGAGTGACTTGTCCAACCAAGAACTTTGTATAGCTGTGGGTCATAGGGCTGAGACCACTGAGTTCAAGACACTTGCCCTTATGTCAAGCTAACTCCAATTAGTTGACTGAACTATACTTCCCTCAATTCAGACTGGTTTACTGTACTTTTTTGTCTTTTAAAACACATGCTTAATAAAAAGCTTGTAGAAGTTAGAAATTTAAAGTGTATGGGATAATTATAGTTTTTATATTAGCTCTGATATTACCTGAAATACTCTAAGAATTTCATGTATTTGATAACTGTTTTTCATATCAGTATTAGACAGTAATATTATCAACTTTTTAATACATAGCAACCACCAACTGATTTATGATAAAGAAAAAAGAAATATAAAGAGTTTTCTCCAAAGAGCAATCAAGGTAAGACGTCTGATAGTGAATTTTGTTGGTGTTCCTACCATAGATAAAGTGAGAGTAAGAAAGTTTTGCTAATGAAAGAACAGTAAAGAAAAAAATATGTGTAAAATGCATGTGTATTTTTTTCTTTCCTGATTAATATTTCTTTAAAGTCCAGCATTCAGAATTATTATAAAAGTTGATTGTAGATAATATAAAATCTGAGATAGTATTATGTTTAAAGAAATTCATTTATTTAGTCTTGAACCCTAAAATCCCATATGGTCTTTGTATAAATAAGAAAAAAGATTTTTAAGTTAGTATGTTGTGTGCTTTCTCTATAATCACCTTGTAACAAATTGGACTTGTTATAAAAATGGATCTTTTGTTTAATTTTTACCACAAATGGATTCATCTAACAAATGAATACTTTTTATTCCATAATGATTGGTCCCACTAAAAATGTAACTAAAATTAGGAACTCAACAATACCTTCCTGGTCCCATAAACAAATGGAAAAAAAAGAACTACAGAACTAGCCAGTGTGCAGCAATCCCAGAGAGACTATGTTTTTAAGATACCTACTGGTACTATACAAGTCAGAAAAGCAATGCCTTGGTGAGAAGCATAGGGATTTTCCATATAGATACAGCTGCAAGGTGTCACTATTATCACCTTTGTTGCTCGTAAGTCAAAATGGAATGAGGCATGTTGACTTCAATAGAAGATTTTTTTTGTATTTGTTGGATAATTGTCATGACAGTGTAATTTCTCTAGAACAGGATGCCCTGTTGCCATCAGTCAAAACATAATCATTATAAATATTCCCACAACCTAACCCCAGACTCTGCAGTTTATAAAGCACAAAAAAGTCACAATGACAAAAATGCTGCTGTGCTCGCTGGATGTGGCACCTTGTGCATTGTGCAATCTGAACTGCATGAGGGCCCCTTTAACTTAGTAGAGCTCTATCAAAGAACTGCTGTTGGTGGTTTTTCAAGTTATAGGAAACACAAATATGATACAGAACTTGGTCTTTAAGGTGCTCCTCCTAATAGTAGAGCTGTCCTGGTTTATTTCTGTGGTTCTTTATACAGAATTTTCAAAGACAACCTTTTCATTCATTTATTCATTTGTCTGTGTAACAGTTTGCTATAGACCATCAAGTGTCTTTTAGGTACTGTTATTCTGATGCTGCAGAATATAAGTGTTTTAAAAACACAGTCCCTCCATCCAAGAGCTTGTTATTATCATTGTCATTTTTATTTTATACAGTGCTTACTAGGCACCAGAACCCTCTGAGATCTTATAATTATCATTATTTATTGTTTTTATTGGTGTATGGTATGTGCCAGACACTTTTAGTCCATGATGAGGAATTCGAGTTGTAAACCTGGGTAGGATTTAAGGGGAGCATGCAGAGGGAGTGGAAGCTGGCCAGGTAAAGAGGCAGAAGGACCATGTTGGGCAGGAGGAACAACTGTCAAGATTACAGGTTGGGCTGAAGGAACTGCAGACATAGGCTCAGGTGTCCAAGTGAACTTTGCAGGATTTCTGAGCAGTTCAGTTTTGATGGTGCCAAAAGTGTGCTATGGGAATGATTGGGAAGGAGGTGAATACCTAGGTCAGGCAAGCTCAGGAAAGTCTTAGGACTAGAGAAAGAAGTTGCTCTGATCCTATAGGCCTTGGGAAATGTAGCAGATAGAATACTTTTAGCTGTAGATAATAGGTGACCTAGTTAACAGTGGCTAAAACAACAGGAACCAGGATAGTGTTGGGGGACCAGTGATGCCATCAGGATCCCAGATATTGTCCCTGTTTCAGCTGGGAGGTTGTCAGTGTTTTGTTTAAGTCTTGTTTGTTGGTCGGTTAATTAGAAATGGCACCAAGCATCATGTTTTCAGGACAATATCCAAAGGCTGGAAGGACTGCTTTTCTCTACGTGGTTCTCTTTTCTTTATAAATTTTTCGTTGTAGTTGGCATATGATATTATATTAGTTTCAGGTGGACTGGCAACTGTACTATGATATTATTATTGACATACTCCCTGTGCTGTATGCTACATCCTTGTGGCTTAGATATTTTATAACTGGAAGTTTGTACTTCTAATTCACCTTCTTTTTCATCCATTTCATCAACTCCCTCTCCTCTGGCAACCATCAGGTTGTTCTTTGTAGCTGATGGTTTTTTCTGTTTTGTTGTTTTGCTTCTTTTGTTTTTTTTTAGTTTCCACCTGTAAGTGAGATCACATGGTATTTGTCTTTCTCTGTCTTATTTCACTTAACATAATACCCTCTAGGAACATCCATGTTGTTGCAATGGCAAGATTTCTTTTTTATGGATGAGTAATACATTATAAAGATGTACACACACTCACACACACACACACACACACACACACACACACACACCACATCCTCTTTATCCATTCACCTTTTGAAGGACATCTATGTTCCTTCCATATCTTGACTATTGTAAATAATCCTGCAGTGAACATAGGGGTTCACATTTCTTTTCAATTTTGTGTTTTGTTTTCTTTGGATCAATACCCAGATGTGGAATTGCTGAATCTCATGGCAGTTGTGTTTTTAATTTTTTTAGGAATCTTCATACTATTTTCTACAGTGACTGTACTATGACGGGCCAGCCGCCACAAGTCGATCAGTACCTGAAGGGGGGAGCGGGAATTAAAGAAAGAGACACTCACACAATTGTTGATTCGGCAGGTCTTCACTGATGGTGAAGCACTGAGTTTATTTTTCCATCACCAATATATGCAGTTTGAGTACGTGCAACACTGCAGGTACAACTATGCATTACCTCATACAGAAGCAGATCATTAACTATCTACTGGAGACTTAAAGATCAGAGGGGCTTTAGGGGATTAGCTTCCCAGGACACTCTCTTCCATTAGCCAAGATAGCCATCTATCTAT